>NC_086447.1:742908966-743208966 GCF_028390025.1 Pseudophryne corroboree | reverse complement strand
CTGTTATTTAGCATCAAAGCGCTTTTTTATCATTTCGGAGTGCCAGTGGCTGAAGATAAGACTGAAGGTCCTGTTTCTTGCTTATCATATTTGGGTATCGAAATTGATACGGGGGTAGGTTCATGTCGCCTTCCTCAGGCCAAGGTAGCCAAGCTGTGTGAAGTTTTCAGGCAGTTCTTGTCATTGCGAAAGGTCACGCTTCGGCAGGATCAATCCTTGTTGGGCCTTTTGAACTTTGCTTGTCGGGTCATCCCGATGGGCAACCCTGCCGAAAGTTGGAAAGGGCGACGGCGGGGTGTTCCAGGCCGCATCATTTCGTTCAATTGTCTTCCGAGATTAAAAGACATTTGGCTGTTTGGGCCGCTTTCTTGGAGGATTTCAACGGGGTGCGGATATGGATGACCCCGGTCGTTCGCAATGCTGATGTACAGCTTTTTACCGACGCGGTAGGTTCTTCGGAGTTTGGGTGCTATCTCGATGGGTCTTGGTGTGTGGCTTCTTGGCCTGAGGAGTGGTTTAGTAAGGGTCTCACTAAGGATCTGTTGCTGCTCGAGCTTTTCCCAATTATGGTGGCGTTGGAAGTGTGGGGAGAGCGTCTGGCTGATCGCAGCGTTTTGTTCAGATGCGATAATCTGGGCGTGGTGCATGCGATTAACAACCAGAGGGCGAAGTCGGTGGTAGTGTTGAGAGTACTGGCGCAGCTTGTATTGGCTTGTTTGCGTTGGAATGTTTGGTTTCGCGCGCTGCACGTTCCCGGGGAAGATAATGGAATTGCCAACGCCTTGTCACGCGGGCAGTGGGAGAGATTTTGAGTTTTGGCACCTGAGGCTGATTCTCTTGGGATCCACTGTCCCGATTATGTTTGGCAGGTGATCGGTCCGGCCTGGAGGGATTAGCGATGCGGTCATTGGCTCTGACTACGCTTAAGGCTTACAGCCAAGCTTGGATTGAATGGGAAGAGTTTGCTTGCGGACGTGGGCATCAAGGTAAGAGTGGGCATCGGCTGATGCTTTCTTTTATTTGGCAACTCTTCGTCACTGGTAGGTCTAGAGCAGTTGTGTCACGGTACCTGGCGGGGATTTCTTTTTACACCAAGCTCAAGGATCTCCCTAACGTTACCAAGAGCTTCTTCCTTGTGAAGGCTCTGAAAGGTTGGGCGAGGTTGGCCCCGACGCCGCCTGATAGGAGACGCCCGATTGATGCGGCCCTTCTGCCGGCGGTTATTTGGGCAGTTGCCGGAGTTGCTTTTTCAAGTTTTGAGGCTTTGTTATTCGAATTAGCTTTTTCCATGGCGTATCATGGGGCTTTTTGCATTTCAGAGTTGGTGGCGCCGTCGAAGTGGAAAGATTCGACCATGCTGCGGGAGGATGTAGTTGTGGGTGAGAGGTCCTTGCTGTGTAGGCTGCGGCGCTCTAAGACGCATCAGTTAGGTAGAGGTCGATGGGTTACCTTGGTCTCGTCTTTGGACGATCGCATTTGCCCGGTGTTGCTGGCGGCCCGATATGCGTCAGTTCGGCCCTCCGTGAAGGGGTCCTGGCTGCTGCATTATAACGGGTTGCCTTTGACGAGATACCAGTTTCGGTGGATGTTGAATCGCTGTCTGTCCGGCGTGGGCCTTTCACCCGCAGCTTTCAGGACGCATTCGTTTCGGAACGGAGCGGCTACTTCGGCCGCGTCGGCCGTTTTTTCTGTCAGGGAGATCCAATCGTTGGGCCGGTGGAAGTCTTCCAGCTTCAAACTGTATATTCGCCCGGTGTTATAGGTTATGGGGTTTTGCAGCTGTTTGCAACTTGTTTGTTCAATTGTTAAGTATGTTAATGTCCAGTATGTTTGTGTGTTATCCCGTTCATCCTACTCAGGGATTAGCTACTCGCCGCTGCTGGCAGTGGGGGTCTGGAGTTATTTTTCACTTTTTTGCCTGACCCGACGGACTGAATTCGGTTCATTTAATTCTAATTCGGCTAATTGGACTCCAATTTAAAGTCCCTCGGCAGGTTTTTTAAGTTTCACCTCCAGCTGAGTTTATCTGTGTTCCCCCTTCCCCCCCCCCCTCCACATTTTCTTTTGAAAGTTTTCTTTTTTCATTTGATTTTATGCCTTTCCCATTGTGTCTTTATGTTCGCTTCGATTGGCTTGAAGCTTGTTTGCACGGCCAGGCCGTGGTATTAAAAAATATATTTTTCTTTTTGGCAGATCCTTCAGGTTCATTGTAGGTTTGCATTCCTTTCGGCCTAATTTACTAACTTATTTTTATGTCATTTCCTTCATTTTAGGTTGGGAGGAGGATGTTTTTGCAGTGTGGGTAGTTGGTCACTCCTACGTGTACTGGGCGGCCAGGTTTTTGGCATCCAAGGGGGCGGTTTTTTCCACGAGCTCATGGTATTCGGTGGCTTGGCTGGCGCGGTATGTTGTGGCAGGATCTAAAAGGTAGGCTTTTGGACCAGGCTCGGGTGCATGGTGTCCTGGAGTTTTGTTGGTGCACCTAGGTGGTAATGATTTGGGTAAGAGGACATCTCTAGATTTGAGATGTTCTATGATAAAGGATTTGTCTAGTATTGCCATGGCCTGGCCTCATTGTACATTGTTTTTTCTTTCATAGTGCCCAGATTGTGTTGGCAGGGAGTGCCGGATGGTCGCCCTATTGATGAGGCCAGAAAAAAGGTGAATGCGGCGGTGGCGAAGTGGGTTTTGGCTCACAGTGGGGCGGTGGTTCGCCATGATAGGATCAGGTATCGGTATGATTACCTTTTTCGGGCCGATGGTGTGCACTTGTCGCAGGAAGGATTGGTGTTTTTTCTGGAGGATCTGTTTTCGGTTTTGGATCATTTGGGTTGTGGGTATGGTGGCGGTGCGAAGCCTCTTTAAGAAGAGCCTTTCGCTGTTGGCGGAAAAGAGCGTCAGGTTCTCGTTTTTGAGTTGTTAGTCACAGTTTTTAGTCGGTTTGGTGCTGTTTAGGTGCACTCTCCTTCGTTGACTGTTATATCTGCTGGACCACCCTTCAGGGGGCAGCGTTATCACCCTTCAGGGTGGGTAGTCAAGATGAAGGTTGAGTGGATACCTTTGTTTTGTGATTTGGAGTGGTTTAGATTTAATTAGCTTGGGGTTTTTTGTGTTTGGATTTCAGCCGTTCTTTTTTCTGGCCACAATACTCTTTTTATTAATATTCATGTTAATTTCATTTTATTGCAGGTTTCATCTAGTTATTTAGATTAACAATAAATAGCTAACAACTTTCTGCCAAAATACATGTCTCCGTGTCGTTATTATATTGTTAAGTTGTTTAGAATGGTTCATTGTAAGGAGGGAGTGAAACCCCTCAGCCAGTAGGAGGTTTAGGGGAACAGAATGACAATCTTGGAATGGAGAGAGTTAAACCTCCTGGGCTGGGGGTGGATCAGGATGGTATGATGGTCTACAGCCAATCAGGGAAAGTGAGAGGTGGTGTCAGTGGTTGTATTGGGCTGGTTCTGTGTGGTACCTTGTCTCTTTCAATTTGCCTTCCCACCCTCCCGACCCTTTTTTAGTTTTACTAGGGTTAGGGTATTTTGGCTTGAGGTTGTTGGCGGTTAATGTCTCGTTAGCTATTTGTTGGCGGAAAAGAGCGTCAGGTTCTCGTTTTTGAGTTGTTAGTCACAGTTTTTAGTCGGTTTGGTGCTGTTTAGGTGCACTCTCCTTCGTTGACTGTTATATCTGCTGGACCACCCTTCAGGGGGCAGCGTTATCACCCTTCAGGGTGGGTAGTCAAGATGAAGGTTGAGTGGATACCTTTGTTTTGTGATTTGGAGTGGTTTAGATTTAATTAGCTTGGGTTTTTTTGTGTTTGGATTTCAGCCGTTCTTTTTTCTGGCCACCATTCTCTTTTTATTAATATTCATATTAATTTAATTTTATTGCAGGTTTCATCTAGTTATTTAGATTAACAATAAATAACTAACAACTTTCTGCCAAAATACATGTCTCCGTGTCGTTATTATATTGTTAAGTTGTTTAGAATGGTTCATTGTCAGGAGGGAGTGAAACCCCTCAGCCAGTAGGAGGTTTATGACTTGATTGTGTGTCATTGCCCCCATAGAGGAAGCAACAGAGTGGGTGTCTGCCATGGTGGCTGCATCAAAAAAGGATTGGACTGTACGTCTTTGTATTGATCCAGTACAATTGAACACAGCACTGCTGCGTCCATATCACCCTCTCCGCACCATCGAGCAAGTGATTGCTGACATGCCAGGTGCCACAGTTTTCAGTAGCCTGGATGCAAAGTGCGGACTCTGGCAAATCCCTTTGGACAGACCTTCGACCCTGCTCACCGCTTTCATGACCCCGATAGGGCAATATGTCTTTCTTCGCATGCCCTATGGAATCACTACGGGCAGCAGGGCCGGACTGGGACTAAAAATAGGCCCTGGCATTTAAATCACATAGGCCCACCTCGGCGTCCGAGCCTGTCTCCTGGCATACACTATTCCTACTTCTTAGTCTAAGCTTTTAGAAATATAATTAGTATTAGAACAGCATAAAAGTGTACATCATTCTCTGTATTAAAATATAGAGTTCATCCTGCAAGGGATTAATTTGGTATTTGGTTGGTTCTGTTAGGTAAAGCTGGCACTTCATTGGTAGGTCACACACTAAGAAAAGGGAAGGCATTGCCCCAGTTGACCAAGTTTTGGCTTAGCAGTTCAGAGTATTAGATAGTGTTCACTGTAGGGATTTTCAAGGGCAGGAGTTCACACCTGGCGCGCGCGCCCCAGAAGAGAGGTGTGGTCTCATGGCACCCCCCTTTCTATCACAACAGAAAAGGAGACAGCTGATGGTTGAATGAATATAAACATGAGCCAAAAACACCTGAACCACAGCAACATGTGGGCCCAGTGTGATACACAAGGGGAACACAGGAAACAAACATTAGGATGAAAAATAATAATAATATACAGAATTAATCTCACATTTACTGCTACACTGATGTATTATCTGCTCAGTGACATGTGGGAAGGAGCCACACTCACACTCCTCCTCACCCAGGCAGCGGATATGACACAGTCACGCCCACACTCAGGTGAGGGGGTCAGCGGAGTGAGACACTGAGCCTGGATTCACACAGTGACAGCAGGCCCGATGTCTAAACCTGCAGTGATATCACTGCCCACATCCCACCCAAACAGGCCTATACTACACAGCAGGGCCCTCAATGCAAACCACTGAAACAGCAGGACCCCAAAATCATAATAAGACAAGTAAGGCCACCAATGTATAGTCTGGCATACAATAGGGTTCCCAACACAAAGCATGCCACACTGCAGGACCCCCAATTAAAGGTAAGACACACCGTAAGGCCACCATTTCTTGCATGCAATACTATAGGGTCCCCAATTCATAGTAACATACAGTAGGATTTTCAGTTCATAGTATGATACACCTTATATAGTGGGTGACTGCGGAGGCAGGGGTGACAGGGAGATAGTGGGTGACTGGGAGAGGGTGACAGGGGAGGAAGGCGTGACAGGGAGAGGGTGATAGGGAGATGGTAGGTACATGGTGAAGGTGACAGGGAAAGAATGACAGGGAGAGATTGTGCGACAGGGAAACAGAGGATGGCAGTGAGACAATGGGTGACAGGAAGAGGGTGACAGGGAGATAGTGGGTGATTGGGAGAGGGTGACAGGGAGATAGTGGGTAATATAGTGAAAATGACAGGCAGATAGTGAGTGAAAGAGACATTGGGTGACAGGTAGAGGAAGACATGGAGACATTGTGTGACAGGGAGATAGAGGGTGTTAGGGAGAGGGTGACAGGGAGATAGTGGGTGACTGGGAGACATTGGTTGACAGTGACAGGATGATTTGGAGACATTGTGTGACAGAGATAGAGGGTGACAGGGAGACATTGTGCAACAGGGAGATAGCGGGTGACTGGGAGATAGTGGGTGGAAGGGAGACATTGGTCACAGGGTTATGCCTTTAGCGACACAGCCAGCCTCCTCTCCCTCTAGTCCCCGCAGTCACAGGGGATGCCTCCAGGTGCACAGACAGCCTCCTCTCCTATACAAATTAAACAACCCACACCCCACTGGACAGGCATCTGGGAACCACCACTGTTAGGTGCTAGGTGAATTGCCTAGTCTGGGCTGGCTCTGTATATATATACATATATATATATATATATATATATATATAAAATCACTAATTAGACAGGCAGTTAACTCAAAGAAATAGTAGGTAACCTGGTGTCCTCCAGGGAAGTTCTAGGGGCCTTCATAAACAGAAGCACAATGGGCAGCACTCCAAGGGTTTCTTAAAATAATGTGGTACATATTAAATTCCAGTGTTTCAAATGTTATTACACTTTTCATCAGTTAAAAATGAAATAGGCATTCTTACCACTCTGAGGTCCAGGCTGGCTTCTGGGTAATGGGGGATGGGTGTGTGAGGTTCCACAGGTGTGTGGGGGAAGGGGGGTTACTGCGGGTGCGAGAGGGAGAGTTGCCGCGGGTGGGGGAAGGGGGGTTACCGCAGGTGTCAGAGGGGAAGTTGCTGAGGGTGGGGGACGGGGGGCTACGGCGGGGGTGAGAGGGGTAGTTTCTGCGGGTAGGGGAAGGGGGGTTACCGTGGGTGTCAGAGGGGAAGTTGCTGTGGGTGGGGGAAGGGGGGTTACCGCGGGTGTGAGAGGGGAGGTTACCGCGGGTGTCAGAGGGGAAGTTGCTGCGGGTGGGGGAAGGGGGGTTACCGCGGGTGTCAGAGGGGAAGTTGCCGCGGGTGGGGGAATGGGGGTTACCGCGGGTGTCAGAGGGGAAGTTGCTGCGGGTGGGGGAAGGGGGGTTACCGCGGGTGTCAGAGGGGAAGTTGCTGCGGGTGGGGGAAGGGGGGTTACCGCAGGTGTGAGAGGGGAGGTTACCGCGGGTGTGAGAGGGGAAGTTGCTGCGGGTGGGGGAAGGGGGGTTACCGCGGGTGTCAGAGGGGAAGTTTCTGCGGGTGGGGGAAGGGGGGTTACCGCGGGTGTTAGAGGGGAGGTTACTACGGGTGTGAGAGGGGAAGTTGCTGCGGGTGGGGGAAGTGGGGTTACCACGGGTGTGAGAGGGGAAGTTGCTGCGGGTGGGGGAAGTGGGGTTACCACGGGTGTGAGAGGAGAAGTTGAGGCAGGTGCAGGAGTTGCCGCAGGTGGGGGGGGGGAGGGAACGGGTGTGCTTATTAGAGCCAAGAGAGGAGAGACGATCAGAAAATGAAAGCGGAGCTGAGGAAGAGGGGAGAAACATGAGACGCAGGAAGAGACTGATTAGAACATGGGAGGAGAGGCGGGTTCATAAACACTGGCTAGTCTGTTCTGTTGGGGGCAGAGCTACAGTAGGTGCCGGCCCGGGAAAAGAACAGCGGGCACTGGAATCACAGTGTGGGTGTGTGTGTGTGCCTATCACTATGTTTAGAACTGCGGGTGGGAGGAGCCTCGGTCGGACTGCGGCTATCAACGCAAGTTGCAGTAACAGGAAAATAAATGTTTCCTGCCTACAGCGGCTCTGGCTGTTTTCTGCTCAGTTGAACCGGCCCATCTGGCCATCGGCCCTTCTGGCATTTGCCAGAACTGCCAGATGGCCAGTCCGGCCCTGACGGGCAGTGAGGTCTTCCAGCGTTGCATGGAGCAACTGTTTGCAGGCTATCCCTGTGAAATCATCGTCGATGACATCCTTGTGTGGGGCCGCACCAAGGAAGAACACGACCAGCTGCTGCACCGGGTTCTTGAACGGGTCAGTGCTTTGAACCTCAAGCTCAACCCAGACAAAAGCTTAGAGTTACAGAGGTGGCGTACGTGGGCCACGTGCTCACTAGTCAAGGCATCAAACCGGACCCTGAATAAAATCACTGCCATCCAGCAAATGCTGCTTCCGGCTGACCAACAGGCACTGCAGCACTTCTTGGGGATGACCAACTACCTGTCTAAATTTGTTCCGCATTACAGTGAAACCACAGCACCTTTGCGGCAGCTACTCCACCAGGACTCAGAATGGTGCTGGCTGGATGCACACACGGCTGCTGTTGATCGATTGAAGACCATGCTGACAAATCTACCGGTCTTGCAATACTTCAACGTGCATGTGTCGGTAGTCCTCTCTGCCGATGCTTCACAGAGTGATCTAGGGGCCGTGTGCCTCCAACACCGCAGACTGGTGGTTTTTGCTTCCAGGGCTCTCACTGACACTGAAACCAGGTATGCACAAATTGAGAAAGAACTGTTGGCACTGGTGTTCGCCTGCAACCATTTCCACGACTTCATCTATGGCCGTCCTGTCACGGTGGAAACCGACCATCAGCCTCTCATCACCATACTGAAGAAGCCCATCCACGCTGCTTCTTCCTGTATTCAGGGCATGATGCTCAAGCTGCAGCGGTACAACCTGGATGTCATATACAGTATAAGCGAGGCAAAGAAATGTATGTTGCTGATGCTCTGTCTCGAGCCTTCCTTTCGACTACTGACATGATCGCTGCTGAGGATGACTATGAGGTCATGGCTGTGGAGGTGCTCCCTACCGAGCGTCTGGAAGAGCTGCGTGCTGCTAAACTTGCGGATGACCTTTGCCAGCGTCTCTCTACTGTAATTCTCAACGGTTGGCCATCCTCTTCCAAGGAACTGCAGCACTGCCTACGCTCCTACTGTATGAGAGATGAGCTCACCGTGTCTGATGGTGTCATCCTGTGGGGTCATCGCTTTGTTATTCCGGCTGCCCTTCAGAAGTTCTACACCCAGCAGATGCACCAGGGCCATGCCGGAGTGGAGGCTACCAAGCGTAGGGCATGTGAAACCACGTTCTGGCCCTCCATGTATGGTAACATTGACCGTGCTGTCTTGTTTTGTGCACCCTGCAATGCCTTGCGTCCACACCTGCCACGGGTGCCCATGCTGCTCCATGACATTCCTGATCTTCCATGGTCCATTCTTGCGGCTGATTTATTTGAATGGAGGGGGTAGGAGTACCTGGTACTAGTTGACTCCTATTCATGATGGTTCGAGATAAACTACTTGCCCAGCACCACAAGTCAAATGGTCATTGCAAAGCTGAAGAGACACTTTGCAGCACATGGCACCCCACAGCAGATGATCAATGATAATGCCATGCAATTCAAGAGTTGCGAGTTCAAGGACTTTGCGAATACATGGGACTTCCAGCACATCACTAGTAGTCCACAATACCCACAGTCAAATGGATTGGCAGAGTGTGCAGTCCGCTCTGCAAAGCACCTAATGCAGAAATGTGCACGAGATGGATCGGACATATACTTGGCCCTGTTAAACTTGAGAAACACGCCCCGAGATGGACTTCCATCCCCTGCACAGTGCCTGCACAGGCATCCCAATGGCAAAGCAGCTGCTGCAACCCAGATTAGAGCCACAGGTGCGGGATTACATCAGCAAGCGCAGAATGGCTGCCAAAGCTTCTTATGACAGATCAGCATATCACCTGCCCCCACTGTCTCCAGGCCAGCCTGTCCGCATGCAAACCGAGCAAGGATTTGACAGAATGGCAGTGGTTCAGCATCCTGCAGGTCATCCAAATAGCTACGTGGTACAGTCTGACAATGCCCTCTATGTACGCAACCGCCGCCATCTGTTAAGTGTACCTGAAGAAAGCTCTACACAGCCTGACTCATCAGTTTCTAACACAGCTGCAACCAATGTCAGTTATGATTCGCATTGCGAGTTAATCGCACGTAGCAACTTTTTGCTGCTCGTGCGATCAACTTGACGCCGCCAATGGAGGAGTGTATTTTAGCATAGCAGGGCTGCGATCGCTTGTGCAGCCCTGCTATGCTAAAAAAAAGTTTCCCGCAAAATAAGACCAGGGTCAGGCTTACTTACCCTGTGCGATGGATCCAGTGACGAAGGTCCCAGGATTGACGTCAGACATCCGCCCTCCAAACGCCTGGATCTGCCTGCATTCGCCTCACCATGCCTTGAAAACGGTGAGTTGATGCCCCGGAACGCCTCCCGTCTGTCAGTCTTCATGCGATCGCCGCTGCGATCACTTTCTGCTCTGGCAGCGTCACTGCCCGGTGACAACTGTTACTGGGCAATGATGTGCATGTGCACACCCGCAGTCCCGACCCATTCGCACCGCAGCAAAGAACCACTGCGTGCGAACGGGTCGGAATGACCCCCATTGTCACATTGTTGCATTTGTTTCATCTATGTTCTGCTACCTTCCAGTTTGAAAGGGGGGATGTAAATGCATGCTATGCATCCTGGGAGATGATGTTATGCCGAGGTGACTCACTTCCTGTTTGTCTCCTGTTACTTCCACTGTGTATGTGGCTCATGCTGAGTAAAGACCAGTATCACACTCATGCTGCAAGTGTCGTCCTGATTTTGTCGTTATGCATCTACACAGATAGTTCAAAACTTCTTAGCAGAATCTGGTTTTATTTCTCTGACGTCCTAGTGGATGCTGGGAACTCCGTAAGGACCATGGGGAATAGCGGCTCCGCAGGAGACTGGGCACAACTAAAGAAAGCTTTAGGACTACCTGGTGTGCACAGGCTCCTCCCACTATGACCCTCCTCCAGACCTCAGATAGAATCTTGTGCCCGGCTGAGCTGGATGCACACTAGGGGCTCTCCTGAGCTCCTAGAAAAAGAAAGTATATTTTAGGTTTTTTATTTTCAGTGAGATCTGCTGGCAACAGACTCACTGCTACGAGGGACTAAGGGGAGAAGAAGCGAACCTACCTGATTGGAGCTAGTTTGGGCTTCTTAGGCTACTGGACACCATTAGCTCCAGAGGGATCGAACACAGGACCCGACCTCGATCGTTCGGTCCCGAAGCCGCGCCGCCGTCCCCCTTACAGAGCCAGAAGCATGTAGATGGTCCTGAAAATCGTCGGCAGAAGACTTCGGTCTTCAACAAGGTAGCGCACAGCACTGCAGCTGTGCGCCATTGCTCCTCATGCACACCTCACACTCCGGTCACTGATGGGTGCAGGGCGCTGGGGGGGGCGCCCTGAGCAGCAATATTAAACACCTTGGCTGGCAAATCTACACAATATATAGTCATATAGGCTATATATGTGTAAAATACCCCTGCCAGAGATCCATAAAAAAGCGGGAGAAGTCCGCCAAAAAAGGGGCGGGGCTATCTCCCTCAGCACACTGGCGCCATTTTTTCTTCACAGTGCAGCTGGAAGACAGCTTCCCAGGCTCTCCCCTGTAGTTTTCAGGCTCAAAGGGTTAAAAAGAGAGGGGGGGGGGCACTAAATTTAGGCGCAATATTGTGTATACAAGCAGCTATTGGGAAAAAATCACTCAGTTATAGTGTTAATCCCTGCATTATATAGCGCTCTGGTGTGTGCTGGCATACTCTCTCTCTGTCTCCCCAAAGGACTTTGTGGGGTCCTGTCCTCAGTCAGAGCATTCCCTGTGTGTGTGCGGTGTGTCGGTACGGCTGTGTCGACATGTTTGAGGAGGAAGGTTATGTGGAGGCGGAGCAGATGCCGATAAATGTGATGTCGCCCCCTGGGGGGCCGACACCAGAGTGGATGGATAGGTGGAAGGTATTAACCGACAGTGTCAACTCCTTACATAAAAGGCTGGATGACGTAACAGCTGTGCCCAGGCGTCTCAAAGGTCATCAGGGGCTCACAAACGCCCGCTACCTCAGATGGCAGACACAGATGTCGACACGGAGTCTGACTCCAGTGTCGACGAGGTTGAGACATATACACAATCCACTAGGAACATCCGCAGCATGATCTCGGCAATGAAAAATGTGTTACACATTTCTGACATTAACCCAAGTACCATTAAAAAAGGGGTTTAGGTTTGGGGAGAAAAAGCAGCCAGTGTTTTATTCCCCCATCAGATGAGTGAAGGAAGTGTGTGAAGAAGCGTGGCTTCCCCCGATAAGAAACTGGTAATTTCTAAAAAGTTACTGATGGCGTTCCCTTTCCCGCCAGAGGATAGGTCACGTGGGGAGATATCCCCTAGGGTGGATAAGGCGCTCACACGTTTGTAAAAAAAGTGTGGCACTGCCGTCTTAGGAATCGGATACGGCCACTTTGAAGGAGCCTGCTGATAAAAAGTAGGAGGCTTTCCTAAAGTCTGTATTTACACACTCAGGTACTATACTGAGACCTGAAATTGCCTCAGCATGGATAGTGCTGCTGCAGCGTGGTCTGTTACCCTGTCAGATTGTTACCTCGACAGGGATAATATTTGTCTAACCATAGAGCATATTAAAGACGTCGTCTTATATATATAGGGATGCACAGGGGGATATTTACCGGCTGGCATCCAGAATTAACGCAATGTCCATTCGGCCAGGAGGGTATTAGAGACCCGGCAGTGGACAGGTGATGCTGATTTTAAAAGGCACATGGAGATTCTGCCTTATAAGGGTGAGGAATTGTTGGGGATGGTCTCTGGGACCTCGTATCCACAGCAACAGCTGGGAAGAAAAATTTTTACCTCAGGTTTCCTCACACCCTAAGAAAGCACCGTATTATCAGGTACAGTCCTTTCGGCTTCAGAAAAGCAAGCGGGTCAAAGGCGCTTCCTTTCGGCACAGAGACAAGGGAAGAGGGAAAAGCTGCACCGGACAGCCAGTTCCCAGGATCAAAAATCTTCCCCCGCTTCCTCTGAGTCCACCGCATGATGCTGGGGCTCTACAGGTGGAGCCAGGTGCGGTGGGGGTGCGTCTTGGGAACTTCAGCGACCAGTGGGCTCGCTCACAGGTGGACCCCTGGGTTCTACAAGTAGTATCACAGGGATACAAGCTGGAGTTCGAGGCGACTCCCCCTTGCCGTTACCTCAAATCAGCCTTGCCTGCTGCCCTCAGGGAAAGGGAGGTAGTACTGGCGGCAAATTTACAAGCTGTACTTCCAGCAGGTGATAATCAAGGTACCCCTCCTTCAACAAGGCCGGGGTTACTATTCCACAATGTTGTGGTACCGACACCAGACGGTTTGGTGTGACCCATTCTAAAATTGAAATCCATGAACACTTATATACGAAGGTTCAAGTTCAAAATGGAATCGCTTAGGGCGGTTATTGCAAGCCTGGACGAAGGGGATTACATGGTTTCACTGGACATCAAGGATGCTTACCTGCATGTCCCCATTTACCCTCCTCACCAGGAGTACCTCAAAATTGTGGTACGGGACTGTCATTACCTATTTCCAGACGGTGCCGTGGTCTGCTCCCGGCACCGAGGGTATTTACCAAGGTAATGGCCGAAATGATGCTACTCCATTGAAAACAGGGAGTTATAATTATTCCGTACTTGGACGATCTCCTTATAAAGGCGAGGTCCAGGGAGCAGTTGTTGGTCGGAGTAGCACTATCTCAGGAAGTGCTACAACAGCACGGCTGGATTCTGAATATTCCAAAGTCGCAGCTGGTTCCTACGACGCGTCTACTGTTCCTGGGTATGGTTCTGGACACAGAACAGGGAAAAGTGTTCTCCTGGAGGAGAAGGCCAAGGAGTTGTCATCTCTAGTCAGAGACCTCCTAAAACAGATACAGGTGTCGGTGCATCAATGCACGTGAGTCCTGGGAAAGATGGTAGCTTCTTAGGAAGAAATTCCATTTGGCAGGTTCCATGCAAGGATCTTCCAGTGGGATCTGTTGGACAAGTGGTCCGGGTCGCATCTTCAGATGCATCGGCTGATAACCCTGTCTCCAAGGGCCAGGGTGTCGCTGTTGTGGTGGCTGCAGAGTGCTCATCTTCTTGAGGGCCGCAGATTCGGCATACAGGACTGGGTCCTGGTGACCACGGATGCCAGCCTTCGAGGCTGGGGGGCAGTCACACAGGGAAGAAACTTCCAAGGATTATGATCGAGTCAGGAGACTTCCCTACACATAAATATTCTGGAACTAAGGGCCATTTACAATGCCCTAAGTCAGGCAAGACCCCTGCTTCAACACCAGCCGGTGCTGATCCAGTCAGACAACATCACGGCGGTCGCCCATGTAAACCAACAGGGCGGCACAAGAAGCAGGATGGCGATGACAGAAGCCACAAGGATTTTCCGATGGGCGGAAAATCATGTGTTAGCACTGTCAGCAGTGTTCATTCCCGGTGTGGACACGACCTCCACCTGGGAGAGTGGGGACTTCATCCAGAAGTCTTCCAAATGATTGTACACCTTTGGGAAAGGCCACAGGTGGACATGATGGCGTCCCGCCTCACCAAAAAGCTAAAAAGATATTGCACCAGGTCAAAGGACCCTCAGGCGATAGCTGTGGATGTTCTGGTAACACCGTGGGTGTACCAGTCGGTGTATGTGTTCCTTCCTCTGCCTCTCATACCCAAGGTACTGAGAATAATAAGAAGGAGAGGAGTAAGAACTATACTCGTGGTTCCGGATGGGCCAAGAAGAGCTTGGTACCCAGAACTTCATGAAGTGATCTCAGAGGACCCATGGCCTCTGCCGCTCAGACAGGACCTGCCGCGGCTGCATTTGACGGCATGGCGGTTGAACACCGGATCCTGAAGGAAAAAAGGCATTCCGGAGAAAGTCATTCCTACGCTGATTAAGGCTAGGAAAGATGTGACCGAAAAACATTATCACCACATATGGCGAAAATATGTTGCTTGGTGGGAGGCCAGGAAGGCCCCAACGGAGGATTTTCAACTGGGTCGATTTCTGCACTTCCTACATTAGGAGTGACTATGGGCCTAAAATTGGTTTCCATTAAGGTCCAGATCTCGGCTCTGTACATTTTCTTCCAAAAAGAACTGGCTTCACTGCCTGAAGTTCAGACTTTTGTTAAGGGAGTGCTGCATATTCAGCCCCATTTGTGCCTCCAGTGGCACCGTGGGATCTCAACGTGGTGTTGGATTCCCTGAAGTCGCATTGGTTTGAGCCACTTAAATCCGTAGAGCTAAAATACCTCACGTGGAAAGTGGTCATGCTGTGGGCTTGGGCGTCGGCCAGGCGTGTATCAGAATTGGCGGCTTTGTCATGCAAGAGCCCTTATCTGAATTTTCATATGGATAGGGCGGAATTGAGGACTCATTCCCAATTCCTTCCTAAGGTGGTATCAGCTTTTCAGGTGAACCAACCGATTGTGGAGCCGGCGGCTACTTGGGACTTGGAGGACTCCAAGTTACTGGACGTAGTCAGGGCCCTGAGAATATATGTTTCCAGGATGGCTGAAGTCAGGAAAACTGACTCGCTAATTATCCTGTATGCACCCGACAAGTTGGGTGCTCCTGCTTCTAAGCAGACTATTGCTCGCTGGATCTGTAGCACGTTTCAGCTTGCACATTCTGCGGCTGGACTGCCGCATCCTAAATTAGTAAAAGCCCATTCCACGAGGAAGGTGGGCTCTTCTTGGGCGGCTGCCCGAGGGGTCTCGGCTTTACAACTTTGCCGAGCTGCTACTTGGTCGGGTTCAAACACTTTTGCAAGAGTCTACAAGTTTGATACCCTGGCTGAGGAGGACCTTGAGTTTGCTCATTCGGTGCTGCAGAGTCATCCGCACTCTCCCGCCCGTTTGGGAGCTTTGGTATAATCCCCATGGTCCTTACGGAGTTCCCAGCATCCACTAGGACGTCAGAGAAAATAAGATTTTACTCACCGGTAAATCTATTTCTCGTAGTCCGTAGTGGATGCTGGGCGCCCATCCCAAGTGCGGATTGTCTGCAATACTTGTATATAGTTATTGCCTAACTAAAGGGTTATTGTTATGAGCCATCTGTAGTGAGGCTCAGTTATATTTCATACTGTTAACTGGGTATAATATCACGAGTTATACGGTGTGATTGGTGTGGCTGGTATGAGTCTTACCCGGGATTCAAAATCCTTTTCCTATTGTGTCAGCTCTTCCGGGCACAGTATCCTAACTGAGGTCTGGAGGAGGGTCATAGTCGGAGGAGCCAGTGCACACCAGGTAGTCCTAAAGCTTTCTTTAGTTGTGCCCAGTCTCCTGCGGAGCCGCTATTCCCCATGGTCCTTACAGAGTTCCCAGCATCCACTACGGACTACGAGAAATAGATTTACCGGTGAGTAAAAAATGTATTTTTAATACATGTATTTATTTATTTATGTATTTATTTATCATGCAGATATGTTTTACTTTGAATAACGGGAGAAAATCCAAATGAAAGGAACATCACATATTATAAATAGATACATAAATGTCAAAGAAAGTTTATACATTACACAAATGACACTTGTTAAAGGGGTACAGGTGGGATTGGACATCTACAAAACACGGGTACTGTATATATTCACGGCATACCTCCCATACGTCCCATTTCAGCAGGACACGCCTTTTGGACACTGTCCCATTCGCAAGGATGGATTGCAGAACGCAATCCAAAGGCAAAAATGACAAAAAAAGATGCGGGTGCATGTGCAGCGCCCGTCCTGTGCATGCGCCTACATTTTCTGCTGGGGGCCGCAGAAAATGGGATCGCCTCAGGCAGAGGCGGGGCGGGGGGGGGGGGGGTGTCGGCAATGCTCTATTTCCTAGGCGGAGATGGAGCATTGCGGGGCGGAGGCGGGCAAACGGGGGCGGCGTTGCATGGGTGTGATTGTGGTGGTTGTGTGACGTCACATGCAGCCGCCGTGATCAGAAACATGGCAGGAGGCAACCACACATTCTACGATGAAGCAGAAATTGCGATTGCAATTTCTGCTTCATCAAAGTGCGATGGGCGGCCCCCAGCATGCGAACAAAAGGATTGCAAATTCTGTAATTAGAAGAATTTGCAATCCTTACTGAATTAGGCCCCATGTTCCATGGGAGGCTGGAAGGTTGGGGGACACTCACATCATCGGTAAGTGGATGCCATTTAGTCTTGGGAGAGGCTATAGGGCTCACCCGCAGCAAGAGGAAAAATGTCATACAATGGGGTGTGGCCTAACTGGCACGAGGACATGCCCCCTTTCACACGCCCCTTTGCTGAATGCTAGAAATCCCAATAAGGGACTCCAGAATGTTGGGAGTACAGATGAGCGGGTTCACCACCCAAGCCCGGATCCGAGTCAGGCTCTTGTTTTCCCACCTGACTTGGAAACCAGAACGAGGCAAAACGTCATCATCCCGCTGTCGGATTCTCGCTGGGTTTGGATTCCATATAAGGAGCTGCGCGTCCCCGCCATTTTCACTCCAGCATTGGAGAGTGTAAAGAGAGGACGTGTCTCCGTCCTCAGTGTCCGTGTCTTGTGCTGCATTTGTCCAGTCACAGTGGTTGTGTCCTCTGCTGCCATATATCCAGTGCTGCTGTATAAGTGCAGTCCAGTGGTTCTGTGTTGTGCTGCATCAGTTCAGTGGTGGTGTATTGTGCTGCATCAGTCCAGTCACAGCGGTGGTGTCCTCTGCTGCCATATGTCCA
This sequence comes from Pseudophryne corroboree, assembly GCF_028390025.1. Lineage (NCBI taxonomy): Eukaryota > Metazoa > Chordata > Amphibia > Anura > Myobatrachidae > Pseudophryne > Pseudophryne corroboree. Next base: position 743,191,644 of record NC_086447.1, on the reverse strand, counting down.
GTGCTGCTGTATAAGTCCAGTCCATTGCAGTGGTGCTGTGTTGTCCTGCATCAGACCAGTGGTGGTGTCCCTGTTCTGCCGTATATGCCCAGTGATCCTGTCGTATAGGTCCATTGATACGGCCGTATACGTCCAGCGGTACTGCCGTATAATTCCAGTGAGCCTGACGTATAATTCCAGTGATCCTACCGTATAAATCCAGTGATCCTGCCATATAATTACAGTGGTACTGGCGTATATATCCAGTCCAGTGACACTGCCGTATATGTCCAGCGGTACTGCCGTATATATGTCCAGCGGTACTGCCGTATAAATCCAGTGATTTTGCTGTATAAGTCCTGTGATCCTGTCGTATAATTACAGTGGTACTGGCGTATAAGTCCAGTCCAATGATACTGCAGTATATGTCCAGTGATACTGCCATATACGTCCATTGATACTGCCATATATGTCCAGCGGTACTGCTGTATAAATCCAGTGATCCTGCCGTATAATTCCAGTAATCCTGCCGTATAATTACAGTGATCCTGCCGTATAATTACTAGGGATGAGCGGGTTCGGTTCCTCGGAATCCGAACCCGCCCGAACTGCAGTTTTTTTACACGGGGCCGAGCGACTCGGATCTTCCCGCCTTGCTCGGTTAACCCGAGCGCGCCCGAACGTCATCATCCCGCTGTCGGATTCTCGCGAGACTCGGATTCTATATAAGGAGCCGCGCGTCGCCGCCATTTTCACACGTGCATTGAGATTCATAGGGAGAGGACGTGGCTGGCGTCCTCTCCGTTTATAGAGAAGAGAGTGAGACAGTAGAGAGAGACACAGTAGTAATTTTGGGGAGCATTAGGAGGAGTACTAGTAGTTACTTGCTGAAGTGATAGATAGTGTGACTGTATTATCTGACTTGTGGGGGAGACACTGACAGTGGGGAGCAGTTAGAGTCTGAGAGCAGGACTCAGGAGTACATATAACGTACAGTGCACACTTTTGCTGCCAGAGTGCCACACTGCCATTGTGACCACACTGACCACCAGTATAATATATATTGTGATTGTCTGCTTAGGAGTACTACTTGCAAGTTGCTGATAGTGTGACCAGTGACCTGACCACCAGTTTAATAATCACCACCAGTGAGTTTAATATATATATATATATATATATATATATAATTGTATATAATATATATATAATATTGTATACCACCTACCCGTGGGTTATTTTTTTCTTTCTTCTTTATACATACTACTATAGTAGCTTACTGTAGCAGTCTGCGGTGCTGCTGAGCTGACAGTGTCCAGCAGGTCCGTCATCAGTCATTACATAATAAATATATATACCTGTCCGGCTGCAGTACTAGTGATATTGTATATATATATATTGATTTCATCTCATTATCATCCAGTCTATATTAGCAGCAGACACAGTATGGTAGTCCACGGCTGTAGCTACCTCTGTGTCGGCAGTCGCTCGTCCATCCATAATTGCATACCACCTACCCGTGGTTTTTTTTTTCTTTCTTCTTTATACATACTACTATAGTAGCTTACTGTAGCAGTCTGCGGTGCTGCTGAGCTGACAGTGTCCAGCAGGTCCGTCATCAGTCATTACATAATAAATATATATACCTGTCCGGCTGCAGTACTAGTGATATTATATATATATATATTGATTTCATCTCATTATCATCCAGTCTATATTAGCAGCAGACACAGTACGGTAGTCCACGGCTGTAGCTACCTCTGTGTCGGCAGTCGCTCGTCCATCCATAATTGTATACCACCTACCCGTGGTTTTTTTTTTTTTTCTTTCTTCTTTATACATACTACTATAGTAGCTTACTGTAGCAGTCTGCGGTGCTGCTGAGCTGACAGTGTCCAGCAGGTCCGTCATCAGTCATTACATAATAAATATATCTACCTGTCCGGCTGCAGTACTAGTGTGATATAATATATATTGATTTCATCTCATTATCATCCAGTCTATATTAGCAGCAGACACAGTACGGTAGTCCACGGCTGTAGCTACCTCTGTGTCGGCAGTCGCTCGTCCATCCATAATTGTATACCACCTACCCGTGGTTTTTTTTTTTCTTTCTTCTTTATACATACTACTATAGTAGCTTACTGTAGCAGTCTGCGGTGCTGCTGAGCTGACAGTGTCCAGCAGGTCCGTCATCAGTCATTACATAATAAATATATCTACCTGTCCGGCTGCAGTACTAGTGTGATATAATATATATTGATTTCATCTCATTATCATCCAGTCTATATTAGCAGCAGACACAGTACGGTAGTCCACGGCTGTAGCTACCTCTGTGTCTTTTAGTTGTGCCTATTAAAATATGGAGAACAAAAATGTTGAGGTTCCAAAATTAGGGAAAGATCAAGATCCACTTCCACCTCGTGCTGAAGCTGCTGCCACTAGTCATGGCCGAGACGATGAAATGCCAGCAACGTCGTCTGCCAAGGCCGATGCCCAATGTCATAGTACAGAGCATGTAAAATCCAAAACACCAAATATCAGTAAAAAAAGGACTCCAAAATCTAAAATAAAATTGTCGGAGGAGAAGCGTAAACTTGCCAATATGCCATTTACCACACGGAGTGGCAAGGAACGGCTGAGGCCCTGGCCTATGTTCATGGCTAGTGGTTCAGCTTCACATGAGGATGGAAGCACTCAGCCTCTCGCTAGAAAAATGAAAAGACTCAAGCTGGCAAAAGCACAGCAAAGAACTGTGCGTTCTTCGAAATCCCAAATCCACAAGGAGAGTCCAATTGTGTCGGTTGCGATGCCTGACCTTCCCAACACTGGACGTGAAGAGCATGCGCCTTCCACCATTTGCACGCCCCCTGCAAGTGCTGGAAGGAGCACCCGCAGTCCAGTTCCTGATAGTCAGATTGAAGATGTCAGTGTTGAAGTACACCAGGATGAGGAGGATATGGGTGTTGCTGGCGCTGGGGAGGAAATTGACACGGAGGATTCTGATGGTGAGGTGGTTTGTTTAAGTCAGGCACCCGGGGAGACACCTGTTGTCCGTGGGAGGAATAGGGCAGTTGACATGCATGGTGAAAATACCAAAAAAATCAGCTCTTCGGTGTGGAAGTATTTCACCAGAAATGCGGACAACATTTGTCAAGCCGTGTGTTGCCTTTGTCAAGCTGTAATAAGTAGGGGTAAGGACGTTAACCACCTCGGAACATCCTCCCTTATACGTCACCTGCAGCGCATTCATAATAAGTCAGTGACAAGTTCAAAAACTTTGGGCGACAGCGGAAGCAGTCCACTGACCAGTAAATCCCTTCCTCTTGTAACCAAGCTCACGCAAACCACCCCACCAACTCCCTCAGTGTCAATTTCCTCCTTCCCCAGGAATGCCAATAGTCCTGCAGGCCATGTCACTGGCAATTCTGACGAGTCCTCTCCTGCCTGGGATTCCTCCGATGCATCCTTGCGTGTAATGCCTACTGCTGCTGGCGCTGCTGTTGTTGCTGCTGGGAGTCAATGGTCATCCCAGAGGGGAAGTCGTAAGCACACTTTTACTACTTCCACCAAGCAATTGACTGTCCAACAGTCCTTTGCGAGGAAGATGAAATATCACAGCAGTCATCCTGTTGCAAAGCGGATAACTGAGGCCTTGACAACTATGTTGGTGTTAGACGTGCGTCCGGTATCCGCCGTTAGTTCACAGGGAACTAGACAATTTCTTGAGGTAGTGTGCCCCCGTTACCAAATACCATCTAGGTTCCACTTCTCTAGGCAGGCGATACCGAGAATGTACACGGACGTCAGAAAAAGACTCACCAGTGTCCTAAAAAATGCAGTTGTACCCAATGTCCACTTAACCACGGACATGTGGACAAGTGGAGCAGGGCAGGGTCAGGACTATATGACTGTGACAGCCCACTGGGTAGATGTATGGACTCCCGCCGCAAGAACAGCAGCGGCGGCACCAGTAGCAGCATCTCGCAAACGCCAACTCTTTCCTAGGCAGGCTACGCTTTGTATCACCGGTTTCCAGAATACGCACACAGCTGAAAACCTCTTACGGCAACTGAGGAAGATCATCGCGGAATGGCTTACCCCAATTGGACTCTCGAGTGGATTTGTGGCATCGGACAACGCCAGCGATATTGTGTGTGCATTAAATATGGGCAAATTCCAGCACGTCCCATGTTTTGCACATACCTTGAATTTGGTGGTGCAGAATTTTTTAAAAAACGACAGGGGCGTGCAAGAGATGCTGTCGGTGGCCAGAAGAATTGCGGGACACTTTCGGCGTACAGGCACCACGTACAGAAGACTGGAGCACCACCAAAAACGCCTGAACCTGCCCTGCCATCATCTGAAGCAAGAAGTGGTAACAAGGTGGAATTCAACCCTCTATATGCTTCAGAGGTTGGAGGAGCAGCAAAAGGCCATTCAAGCCTATACAATTGAGCACGATATAGGAGGTGGAATGTACCTGTCTCAAGCGCAGTGGAGAATGATTTCAACGTTGTGCAAGGTTCTGCAACCTTTTGAACTTGCCACACGTGAAGTCAGTTCAGACACTGCCAGCCTGAGTCAGGTCATTCCCCTCATCAGGCTTTTGCAGAAGAAGCTGGAGGCATTGAAGGAGGAGCTAAAAGGGAGCGATTCCGCTAGGCATGAGGGACTTGTGGATGGAGCCCTTAATTCGCTTAACAAGGATTCACGGGTGGTCAATCTGTTGAAATCAGAGCACTACATTTTGGCCACCGTGCTCGATCCTAGATTTAAAACCTACCTTGGATCTCTCTTTCCGGCAGACACAAGTCTGCTGGGGTTCAAAGACCTGCTGGTGACAAAATTGTCAAGTCAAGCGGAACGCGACCTGTCAACATCTCCTCCTTCACATTCTCCCGCAACTGGGGGTGCGAGGAAAAGGCTCAGAATTCCGAGCCCACCCGCTGGCGGTGATGCAGGGCAGTCTGGAGCGACTGCTGATGCTGACATCTGGCCCGGACTGAAGGACCTGACAACGATTACGGACATGTCGTCTACTGTCACTGCATATGATTCTCTCACCATTGAAAGAATGGTGGAGGATTATATGAGTGACCGCATCCAAGTAGGCACGTCAGACAGTCCGTACTTATACTGGCAGGAAAAAGAGGCAATTTGGAGGCCCTTGCACAAACTGGCTTTATTCTACCTAAGTTGCCCTCCCACAAGTGTGTACTCCGAAAGAGTGTTTAGTGCCGCCGCTCACCTTGTCAGCAATCTGCGTACGAGGTTACTTCCAGAAAATGTGGAGAAGATGATGTTCATTAAAATGAATTATAATCAATTCCTCTGTGGAGACATTGACCAGCAGCAATTGCCTCCACAAAGTACACAGGGAGCTGAGATGGTGGATTCCAGTGGGGACGAATTGATAATCTGTGAGGAGCGGGATGTACACAGTGATATATCGGAGGATGATGATGAGGTGGACATCTTGCCTCTGTAGAGCCAGTTTGTGCAAGGAGAGATTAATTGCTTCTTTTTCGGTGGGGGTCCAAACCAACCCGTCATTTCAGTCACAGTCGTGTGGCAGACCCTGTCACTGAAATGATGGGTTGGTTAAAGTGTGCATGTCCTGTTTATACAACATAAGGGTGGGTGGGAGGGCCCAAGGACAATTCCATCTTGCACCTCTTTTTTCTTTCATTTTTCTTTGCGTCATGTGCTGTTTGGGGAGTGTTTTTTGGAAGGGCCATCCTGCGTGACACTGCAGTGCCACTCCTAGATGGGCCAGGTGTTTGTGTCGGCCACTAGGGTCGCTTATCTTACTCACACAGCTACCTCATTGCGCCTCTTTTTTTCTTCTTTGCGTCATGTGCTGTTTGGGGGGTGTTTTTTGGAAGGGCCATCCTGCGTGACACTGCAGTGCCACTCCTAGATGGGCCAGGTGTTTGTGTCGGCAACTAGGGTCGCTTAGCTTACTCACACAGCTACCTCATTGCGCCTCTTTTTTTCTTCTTTGCGTCATGTGCTGTTTGGGGAGTGTTTTTTGGAAGGGCCATCCTGCGTGACACTGCAGTGCCACTCCTAGATGGGCCAGGTGTTTGTGTCGGCCACTAGGGTCGCTTAGCTTACTCACACAGCTACCTCATTGCGTCTCTTTTTTTCTTTGCGTCATGTGCTGTTTGGGGAGTGTTTTTTGGAAGGGCCATCCTGCGTGACACTGCAGTGCCACTCCTAGATGGGCCAGGTGTTTGTGTCGGCCACTAGGGTCGCTTAGCTTAGTCATCCAGCAACCTCGGTGCAAATTTTAGGACTAAAAATAATATTGTGAGGTGTGAGGTATTCAGAATAGACTGAAAATGAGTGGAAATTATGGTTTTTGAGGTTAATAATACTTTGGGATCAAAATGACCCCCAAATTCTATGATTTAAGCTGCTTTTTAGGGTTTTTTGAAAAAAACACCCGAATCCAAAACACACCCGAATCCGACAAAAAAAATTCGGTAAGGTTTTGCCAAAACGCGGTCGAACCCAAAACACGGCCGCGGAACCGAACACAAAACCAAAACACAAAACCCGAAAAATTTCAAGTGCACATCCCTAGAGATGAGCGCCTGAAATTTTTCGGGTTTTGTGTTTTGGTTTTGGGTTCGGTTCCGCGGCCGTGTTTTGGGTTCGAACGCGTTTTGGCAAAACCTCACCGAATTATTTTTGTCGGATTCGGGTGTGTTTTGGATTCGGGTGTTTTTTTCCAAAAACACTAAAAAACAGCTTAAATCATAGAATTTGGGGGTCATTTTGATCCCAAAGTATTATTAACCTCAAAAACCATAATTTACACTCATTTTCAGTCTATTCTGAATACCTCACACCTCACAATATTATTTTTAGTCCTAAAATTTGCACCGAGGTCGCTGTGTGAGTAAGATAAGCGACCCTAGTGGCCGACACAAACACCGGGCCCATCTAGGAGTGGCACTGCAGTGTCACGCAGGATGTCCCTTCCAAAAAACCCTCCCCAAACAGCACATGACGCAAAGAAAAAAAGAGGCGCAATGAGGTAGCTGTGTGAGTAAGATTAGCGACCCTAGTGGCCGACACAAACACCGGGCCCATCTAGGAGAGGCACTGCAGTGTCACGCAGGATGTCCCTTCCAAAAAACCCTCCCCAAACAGCACATGACGCAAAGAAAAAAAGAGGCTTTTTACTGATATTTGGTGTTTTGGATTTGACATGCTCTGTACTATGACATTGGGCATCGGCCTTGGCAGACGACGTTGCTGGCATTTCATCGTCTCGGCCATGACTAGTGGCAGCAGCTTCAGCACGAGGTGGAAGTGGATCTTGATCTTTCCCTAATTTTGGAACCTCAACTTTTTTGTTCTCCAGATTTTATAGGCAGAACTAAAAGGCACCTCAGGTAAACAATGGAGATGGATGGATTGGATACTAGTATACAATTATGGACGGACTGCCACGGTTAGGTGGTATAAAAAAACCACGGTTAGGTGGTATATATTGTAATACAATTATGGATGGACGGACTGCCTGCCGAGTGCCGACACAGAGGTAGCCACAGCCGTGAACTACCGCACTGTACACTGGTTGATAAAGAGATAGTAGTATACTCGTAACAACTAGTATGACTGACTATGACGGTATAAAGAATGAAAAAAAAACCACGGTTAGGTGGTATATATTGTAATACAATTATGGATGGACGGACTGCCTGCCGAGTTCCGACACAGAGGTAGCCACAGCCGTGAACTACCGCACTGTACACTGGTTGATAAAGAGATAGTAGTATACTCGTAACAACTAGTATGACTGACTATGACGGTATAAAGAATGAAAAAAAACCACGGTTAGGTGGTATATATTATAATACAATTATGGATGGACGGACTGCCTGCCGACTGCCGACACAGAGGTAGCCACAGCCGTGAACTACCGCACTGTACACTGGTTGATAAAGAGATAGTAGTATACTCGTAACAACTAGTATGACACTATGACGGTATAAAGAATGAAAAAAAAACCACGGTTAGGTGGTATATATTATAATACAATTATGGATGGACGGACTGCCTGCCGACTGCCGACACAGAGGTAGCCACAGCCGTGAACTACCGCACTGTACACTGGTTGATAAAGAGATAGTAGTATACTCGTAACAACTAGTATGACACTATGACGGTATAAAGAATGAAAAAAAAACCACGGTTAGGTGGTATATATTATAATACAATTATGGATGGACGGACTGCCTGCCGAGTGCCGACACAGAGGTAGCCACAGCCGTGAACTACCGCACTGTACACTGGTTGATAAAGAGATAGTAGTATACTCGTAACAACTAGTATGACTGACTATGACGGTATAAAGAATGAAAAAAAAACCACGGTTAGGTGGTATATATTATAATACAATTATGGATGGACGGACTGCCTGCCGACTGCCGACACAGAGGTAGCCACAGCCGTGAACTACCGCACTGTACACTGGTTGATAAAGAGATAGTAGTATACTCGTAACAACTAGTATGACACTATGACGGTATAAAGAATGAAAAAAAAAACACGGTTAGGTGGTATATATTATAATACAATTATGGATGGACGGACTGCCTGCCGACTGCCGACACAGAGGTAGCCACAGCCGTGAACTACCGCACTGTACACTGGTTGATAAAGAGATAGTAGTATACTCGTAACAACTAGTATGACTGACTATGACGGTATAAAGAATGAAAAAAAACCACGGTTAGGTGGTATATATTATAATACAATTATGGATGGACGGACTGCCTGCCGACTGCCGACACAGAGGTAGCCACAGCCGTGAACTACCGCACTGTACACTGGTTGATAAAGAGATAGTAGTATACTCGTAACAACTAGTATGACACTATGACGGTATAAAGAATGAAAAAAAAACCACGGTTAGGTGGTATATATTATAATACAATTATGGATGGACGGACTGCCTGCCGACTGCCGACACAGAGGTAGCCACAGCCGTGAACTACCGCACTGTACACTGGTTGATAAAGAGATAGTAGTATACTCGTAACAACTAGTATGACACTATGACGGTATAAAGAATGAAAAAAAAACCACGGTTAGGTGGTATATATTATAATACAATTATGGATGGACGGACTGCCTGCCGAGTGCCGACACAGAGGTAGCCACAGCCGTGAACTACCGCACTGTACACTGGTTGATAAAGAGATAGTAGTATACTCGTAACAACTAGTATGACTGACTATGACGGTATAAAGAATGAAAAAAAAACCACGGTTAGGTGGTATATATTATAATACAATTATGGATGGACGGACTGCCTGCCGACTGCCGACACAGAGGTAGCCACAGCCGTGAACTACCGCACTGTACACTGGTTGATAAAGAGATAGTAGTATACTCGTAACAACTAGTATGACACTATGACGGTATAAAGAATGAAAAAAAAAACACGGTTAGGTGGTATATATTATAATACAATTATGGATGGACGGACTGCCTGCCGACTGCCGACACAGAGGTAGCCACAGCCGTGAACTACCGCACTGTACACTGGTTGATAAAGAGATAGTAGTATACTCGTAACAACTAGTATGACACTATGACGGTATAAAGAATGAAAAAAAAACCACGGTTAGGTGGTATATATTATAATAATACAATTATGGATGGACGGACTGCCTGCCGACTGCCGACACAGAGGTAGCCACAGCCGTGAACTACCGCACTGTACACTGGTTGATAAAGAGATAGTAGTATACTCGTAACAACTAGTATGACTATGACGACGGTATAAAGAAAGAAAAAAAAATACCACGGTTAGGTGGTATATAATTATACAATTATGGATGGACGGACTGCCTGCCGAGTGCCGACTGCCGACACAGAGGTAGCCACAGCCGTGAACTACCGCACTGTACTGTGTCTGCTGCTAATATAGACTGGTTGATAAAGAGATAGTATACAACAATATACTACTATACTGGTGGTCAGGCACTGGTCACCACTAGTCACACTGGCAGTGGCACTCCTGCAGCAAAAGTGTGCACTGTTTAATTTTAAATTAATATAATATTATGTACTCCTGGCTCCTGCTATAACAACCTGCAGTGCTCCCCAGTCTCCCCCACAATTATTATAAGCTTTTATACATTGATGTGCAGCACACTGGGCTGAGCTGAGTGCACACAGACTGAGTCACACTGTGTGACTGCTGTGTATCGTTTTTTTCAGGCAGAGAACGGATATAGCAGAGAACGGATATATTAAATAAAAGTTAACGTAACAACAACTGCACTGGTCACTGTGGTAAACTCTGTCTGCACAATCTCTCTCTCTCTCTCTCTCTTCTAATCTATTCTAATGGAGAGGACGCCAGCCACGTCCTCTCCCTATCAATCTCAATGCACGTGTGAAAATGGCGGCGACGCGCGGCTCCTTATATAGAATCCGAGTCTCGCGAGAATCCGACAGCGTCATGATGACGTTCGGGCGCGCTCGGGTTAACCGAGCAAGGCGGGAAGATCCGAGTCGCTCGGACCCGTGAAAAAAAAAGTGAAGTTCGTGCGGGTTCGGATTCAAAGAAACCGAACCCGCTCATCTCTACTAATAATTACAGTGATCCTGCTGTATAAATCCAGTGATCCTGCCATGTAAGTCCAGTGATCCTGCTGTATAATTCCAGTGGTACTGGTGTATAAGTATAGTCCAGTGATACTGTCATATATGTCCAGTGATACTGCCGTATAATTCCATTGATACTGCCGTATATGTCCAGTGATACTGCTGAATAAGTCCAGTGGTACTGGTGTATAAATCGAGTCAAGTGATACTGCGGTATATGTCCAGTGATACTGCCGTATACGTCCATTGATACTGCCGTATACGTCCATTGATCCTGCCGTATAAATCCAGGGATCCTGCCGTATAATTCCAGTGATCCTGCCGTATAAATCCAGTGATCCTGCCATATAATTCCAGTGATCCTGCCGTATAATTCCAGTGGTACTGGCGTATAGGTCCAGTCCAGTGAAACTGCAGTATATGTCCAGTGATACTGCAGTAAAATTCCATTCATACTACTGTATATGTCCAGTGATACTGCCGTATAAGTCCAGTGGTACTGGCATATAAATCCAGTCCAGTGATACTGCCGTATAATTCCAGTGATCCTGCCGTATAAATCCAGTGATCCTGCCGCATAAATCCAGTGATTTTGCCGTATAATTCCAGTGGTACTGGCATATAAATCCAGTCCAGTGATACTGCCGTATATGTCCAGTGATACTGCCGTATAATTCCATTGATAATGCCGTATATGTCCAGTGATACTGCCGTATAAGTCCAGTGGTTCCGGAGTATAACTCCAGTCCAGTAGTACTGTCTTGTGCTGCCATAAGTCCAGTGGTGGTGTCCTGTGCTTTATATTATTTACTCTAAATAAAAGGCTTATATACATTACTTATATTATTATCCAAATAATTTTTACAGGGTTTGCCCTATGTGGTGTAGGGGTACGTTCGCCTGTGCTGCATATTATTATAATAGCTCCAAATAAAAGATTTATTATTATCCAAATTAATTTTATAGGCTTTGCAGTGTGTGAGTGTGGCTTAGGGGTACACTCTCCTGTGCCACCAATATTGTGCATGTATTACATCTGGGCAAATTCCAGCACGTCCCATGTTGTTTGTGCTGCACACTTGTGTCGCTTAGTTTAGTCATACAGCTACTTCATTGCACCTCTTTTTCTTCTATGCATCATGTGCTGTTTGGGGCCTAGTTTTTGAATAGTGCCATCCTGTCTGCCACTGCAGTGTCACTCCTAGATGGGCTAGTTGTTTGTGCCGCACACTTGTGTCACTTAGCTTAGTCATACAGCTACCTCATTGCACCTCTTTTACTTCTTTGCATGATGTGCTGTTTGGGGCCTAGTTTATTTAAGTGCCTTCCTGTCTGCAACTGCAGTGCCACTCCTAGATGGGCCAGGTGTTTGTGCCGCACACTTGTGTCGCTTAGCTTAATCATACAGCTACCTCATTGCACCTCTTTTACTTCTTTGCATCATGTGCTGTTTGGGGTGTAGTTTTTTAAGTGCCATCCTGTCTGACACTGCAGTGCCACTCCTAGATGGGCCAGGTGTTTGTGCCGCACACTTGTGTCGCTTAGCTTAGTCATACAGCCACCTCGGTGCAACCTTTTGGCCTAAAAACAATATTGTGAGGTGTACAGAATAGACTGGAAATGAGAGGAAATTAATGTTATTGAGGTTAATAAATACTGTAGGATCAAAATTACCCCCAAATTCTGTGATTTTAGCTGTTTCTATGTTTTTTAAAAAATCATCCAGATCCAAAACCAAAACCCGAAAGGGTGGTTTTGGCAAAACCAACCCAAAACCAAAACACGAGCGGGGAATAAGAACCAAAACTAAAACACAAAACACGAAAAGTGCCCGCCGCACATCTCTAGTTGGGAGGTATGTCCAAGGTGTTATGCACAGTCAGAAGGACTTGAGTTATAAGCAGGGCCGTTTCTAGCCAATTTGGCTCCCAGTGCGAGATTAAAAAATGCGCCCCCCCATTCACATAAAAAAAAATGCGCCCCCCATACATATAAAAAGGAAAAGTATGCGCGCGCCTTCGTCGCGCGCGCTCCCGACAAGGGTGTGTGGCCTCATTAAAATGGGCGTGGCTTTGTTAAGGTGGGCGTGTCCTCATCTGATCTCATCATCACAGCCACCACAGGATAAAAAAAAAAGTCCTCATTTTACACATTACAGCAGGCACGTGTCCCCATTTTACACATTGCGGCTGGTACGTGCCCCCATTTTACACATTGTGGCAGGAAAGTTTCCCCATTTTACACAATGCGGCAGGCACGTGTCCCCATTTTACACATTGCGGCAGGCACGTGTCCCCATTTTACACATTGCGGCAGGCACGTGTCCCCATTTTACACATTGCGGCAAGAAAGCGTCCCTATTTTACACAGTACGGAAGGAAAGTGTCCCTATTTTACACAGTACAGCAGGAAAGTGTCCCTAATTTACACAGTACGCCAGGAAAGTGTCCCTATTCCATGCAGTACGGCAGGCAAGTGTCAAGTGGGGGGGGGAGGAAGGGAGAGGGAGGGGGGAAGAGAGATGAACTTACATGTCAAGATCTTCCCGCTCCTCGCTCCTCGCGCCGGCCGCCGGCGCCTCCTCTTAACAGCTTGTCTCCCCATCCTCCCTATTCCCGAGTACACCTGCTCGGGGGTCGGAGTTTCGCGGATTGACGCTGTTGCGTCGTGATGTCACGACGCAACCGCGTTATACCACGAAACTCCACCCCCCGAGCAGGAGTACTCGGGAAAAGGGATGAGGGGGGAATTTGGGACCCGTAAAGTGCCGAGGCAAGCGCCCCGTGCGGTTGCACGGCTCGCCCGCCGCAAGAAACGGCACTGGTTATGAGTTATTGAATAAGTGAATATGTTTATAAGGATTGTTTAACAACATGATGTTATGTGCACAAATGTGCTTTAACTTGTGGTAGACATGTTTATAAAGAAAATCTACGACAATGAAAGCTAATATCTGTTTGCTACGAGGTACACCACATTTGTGAACATTGGAACATTTATTAATTAAGCCCCAACATGCTACAATGATATACAGGTTGAGTATCCCTTATACAAAATTCAAAAACCCACATTTTTGGGTCCCCTACTGAGATAATGACATATATATTAAATATTATGTGTATATTAGAGATGAGCGGGTTCGGTTTCTCTGAATCCGAACCCGCACGAACTTCATGTTTTTTTCACGGGTCCGAGCAGACTCGGATCCTCCCGCCTTGCTCGGTTAACCCGAGCACGCCCGAACGTCATCATGACGCTGTCGGATTCTCGCGAGACTCGGATTCTATATAAGGAGCCGCGCGTCGCCGCCATTTTCACACGTGCATTGAGATTGATAGGGAGAGGACGTGGCTGGCGTCCTCTCCATTTAGATTAGGGTTGAGAGAGAGAGAGAGAGATTGACCTGAGGCTGTGATACTGTAGAAGAGAGTGCAGAGTTTAGTGACTGACGACCACAGTGACCACCAGACAGTGCAGTTGTTTGTTTTATTTAATATATCCGTTCTCTGCCTGAAAAAAACGATACACACAGTGACTCAGTCACATACCATATCTGTGTGCACTGCTCAGCCCAGTGTGCTGCATCAATGTATATATATATCTGACTGTGCTCAGCTCACACAGCTTATAATTGTGGGGGAGACTGGGGAGCACTGCAGTGCCAGTTATAGGTTATAGCAGGAGCCAGGAGTACATAATATTATATTAAAATTAAACAGTGCACACTTTTGCTGCAGGAGTGCCACTGCCAGTGTGACTAGTGACCAGTGACCTGACCACCAGTATATATAATATTAGTAGTATACTATCTCTTTATCAACCAGTCTATATTAGCAGCAGACACAGTACAGTGCGGTAGTTCACGGCTGTGGCTACCTCTGTGTCGGCACTCGGCAGCCCGTCCATAATTGTATATACCACCTAACCGTGGTTTTTTTTTCTTTCTTTATAGTCATACTAGTTACGAGTATACTATCTCTTTATCAACCAGTCTATATTAGCAGCAGACACAGTACAGTGCGGTAGTTCACGGCTGTGGCTACCTCTGTGTCGGCACTCGGCAGCCCGTCCATAATTGTATATACCACCTAACCGTGGTTTTTCTTTCTTTCTTTATACATACATACTAGTTACGAGTATACTATCTCTTTATCAACCAGTCTATATTAGCAGCAGACACAGTACAGTGCGGTAGTTCACGGCTGTGGCTACCTCTGTGTCGGCACTCGGCAGCCCGTCCATAATTGTATATACCACCTAACCGTGGTTTTTTTTTCTTTCTTTATACATACATACTAGTTACGAGTATACTATCTCTTTATCAACCAGTCTATATTAGCAGCAGACACAGTACAGTGCGGTAGTTCACGGCTGTGGCTACCTCTGTGTCGGCACTCGGCAGCCCGTCCATAATTGTATATACCACCTAACCGTGGTTTTTCTTTCTTTCTTTATACATACATACTAGTTACGAGTATACTATCTCTTTATCAACCAGTCTATATATTAGCAGCAGACACAGTACAGTGCGGTAGTTCACGGCTGTGGCTACCTCTGTGTCGGCACTCGGCAGCCCGTCCATAATTGTATATACCACCTAACCGTGGTTTTTTTTTCTTTCTTTATACATACATACTAGTTACGAGTATACTATCTCTTTATCAACCAGTCTATATATTAGCAGCAGACACAGTACAGTGCGGTAGTTCACGGCTGTGGCTACCTCTGTGTCGGCACTCGGCAGCCCGTCCATAATTGTATATACCACCTAACCGTGGTTTTTTTTTCTTTCTTTATACATACATACTAGTTACGAGTATACTATCTCTTTATCAACCAGTCTATATTAGCAGCAGACACAGTACAGTGCGGTAGTTCACGGCTGTGGCTACCTCTGTGTCGGCACTCGGCAGCCCGTCCATAATTGTATATACCACCTAACCGTGGTTTTTTTTTCTTTCTTTATACATACATACTAGTTACGAGTATACTATCTCTTTATCAACCAGTCTATATATTAGCAGCAGACACAGTACAGTGCGGTAGTTCACGGCTGTGGCTACCTCTGTGTCGGCACTCGGCAGCCCGTCCATAATTGTATATACCACCTAACCGTGGTTTTTTTTTCTTTCTTTATAGTCATACTAGTTACGAGTATACTATCTCTTTATCAACCAGTCTATATTAGCAGCAGACACAGTACAGTGCGGTAGTTCACGGCTGTGGCTACCTCTGTGTCGGCACTCGGCAGCCCGTCCATAATTGTATATACCACCTAACCGTGGTTTTTTTTTCTTTCTTTATACATACATACTAGTTACGAGTATACTATCTCTTTATCAACCAGTCTATATTAGCAGCAGACACAGTACAGTGCGGTAGTTCACGGCTGTGGCTACCTCTGTGTCGGCACTCGGCAGCCCGTCCATAATTGTATATACCACCTAACCGTGGTTTTTTTTTCTTTCTTTATACATACATACTAGTTACGAGTATACTATCTCTTTATCAACCAGTCTATATATTAGCAGCAGACACAGTACAGTGCGGTAGTTCACGGCTGTGGCTACCTCTGTGTCGGCACTCGGCAGCCCGTCCATAATTGTATATACCACCTAACCGTGGTTTTTTTTTCTTTCTTTATACATACATACTAGTTACGAGTATACTATCTCTTTATCAACCAGTCTATATTAGCAGCAGACACAGTACAGTGCGGTAGTTCATGGCTGTGGCTACCTCTGTGTCGGCACTCGGCAGCCCGTCCATAATTGTATATACCACCTAACCGTGGTTTTTTTTTCTTTCTTTATACATACATACTAGTTACGAGTATACTATCTCTTTATCAACCAGTCTATATATTAGCAGCAGACACAGTACAGTGCGGTAGTTCACGGCTGTGGCTACCTCTGTGTCGGCACTCGGCAGCCCGTCCATAATTGTATATACCACCTAACCGTGGGTTTTTTTTCTTTCTTTATACATACATACTAGTTACGAGTATACTATCTCTTTATCAACCAGTCTATATATTAGCAGCAGACACAGTACAGTGCGGTAGTTCATGGCTGTGGCTACCTCTGTGTCGGCACTCGGCAGCCCGTCCATAATTGTATATACCACCTAACCATGGTTTTTCTTTCTTTCTTTATACATACATACTAGTTACGAGTATACTATCTCTTTATCAACCAGTCTATATTAGCAGCAGACACAGTACAGTACGGTAGTTCACGGCTGTGGCTACCTCTGTGTCTGCACTCGGCAGGCAGTCCATAATTGTATACTAGTATCCATCTCCATTGTTTACCTGAGGTGCCTTTTAGTTGTGCCTATTAAAATATGGAGAACAAAAATGTTGAGGTTCCAAAATTAGGGAAAGATCAAGATCCACTTCCACCTCGTGCTGAAGCTGCTGCCACTAGTCATGGCCGAGACGATGAAATGCCAGCAACGTCGTCTGCCAAGGCCGATGCCCAATGTCATAGTACAGAGCATGTCAAATCCAAAACACCAAATATCAGAAAAAAAAGGACTCCAAAACCTAAAATAAAATTGTCGGAGGATAAGCGTAAACTTGCCAATATGCCATTTACGACACGGAGTGGCAAGGAACGGCTGAGGCCCTGGCCTATGTTCATGGCTAGTGGTTCAGCTTCACATGAGGATGGAAGCACTCAGCCTCTCGCTAGAAAAATGAAAAGACTCAAGCTGGCAAAAGCAGCACAGCAAAGAACTGTGCATTCTTCGAAATCCCAAATCCACAAGGAGAGTCCAATTGTGTCGGTTGCGATGCCTGACCTTCCCAACACTGGACGTGAAGAGCATGCGCCTTCCACCATTTGCACGCCCCCTGCAAGTGCTGGAAGGAGCACCCGCAGTCCAGTTCCTGATAGTCAGATTGAAGATGTCAGTGTTGAAGTACACCAGGATGAGGAGGATATGGGTGTTGCTGGCGCTGGGGAGGAAATTGACCAGGAGGATTCTGATGGTGAGGTGGTTTGTTTAAGTCAGGCACCCGGGGAGACACCTGTTGTCCGTGGGAGGAATATGGCCGTTGACATGCCAGGTGAAAATACCAAAAAAATCAGCTCTTCGGTGTGGAGGTATTTCACCAGAAATGCGGACAACAGGTGTCAAGCCGTGTGTTCCCTTTGTCAAGCTGTAATAAGTAGGGGTAAGGACGTTAACCACCTCGGAACATCCTCCCTTATACGTCACCTGCAGCGCATTCATAATAAGTCAGTGACAAGTTCAAAAACTTTGGGTGACAGCGGAAGCAGTCCACTGACCAGTAAATCCCTTCCTCTTGTAACCAAGCTCACGCAAACCACCCCACCAACTCCCTCAGTGTCAATTTCCTCCTTCCCCAGGAATGCCAATAGTCCTGCAGGCCATGTCACTGGCAATTCTGACGAGTCCTCTCCTGCCTGGGATTCCTCCGATGCATCCTTGCGTGTAACGCCTACTGCTGCTGGCGCTGCTGTTGTTGCCGCTGGGAGTCGATGGTCATCCCAGAGGGGAAGTCGTAAGCCCACTTGTACTACTTCCAGTAAGCAATTGACTGTTCAACAGACCTTTGCGAGGAAGATGAAATATCACAGCAGTCATCCTACTGCAAAGCGGATAACTGAGGCCTTGACAACTATGTTGGTGTTAGACGTGCGTCCGGTATCCGCCGTTAGTTCACAGGGAACTAGACAATTTATTGAGGCAGTGTGCCCCCGTTACCAAATACCATCTAGGTTCCACTTCTCTAGGCAGGCGATACCGAGAATGTACACGGACGTCAGAAAAAGACTCACCAGTGTCCTAAAAAATGCAGTTGTACCCAATGTCCACTTAACCACGGACATGTGGACAAGTGGAGCAGGGCAGGGTCAGGACTATATGACTGTGACAGCCCACTGGGTAGATGTATGGACTCCCGCCGCAAGAACAGCAGCGGCGGCACCAGTAGCAGCATCTCGCAAACGCCAACTCTTTCCTAGGCAGGCTACGCTTTGTATCACCGCTTTCCAGAATACGCACACAGCTGAAAACCTCTTACGGCAACTGAGGAAGATCATCGCGGAATGGCTTACCCCAATTGGACTCTCCTGTGGATTTGTGGCATCGGACAACGCCAGCAATATTGTGTGTGCATTAAATATGGGCAAATTCCAGCACGTCCCATGTTTTGCACATACCTTGAATTTGGTGGTGCAGAATTTTTTAAAAAACGACAGGGGCGTGCAAGAGATGCTGTCGGTGGCCAGAAGAATTGCGGGACACTTTCGGCGTACAGGCACCACGTACAGAAGACTGGAGCACCACCAAAAACTACTGAACCTGCCCTGCCATCATCTGAAGCAAGAAGTGGTAACGAGGTGGAATTCAACCCTCTATATGCTTCAGAGGTTGGAGGAGCAGCAAAAGGCCATTCAAGCCTATACAATTGAGCACGATATAGTAGGTGGAATGCACCTGTCTCAAGCGCAGTGGAGAATGATTTCAACGTTGTGCAAGGTTCTGATGCCCTTTGAACTTGCCACACGTGAAGTCAGTTCAGACACTGCCAGCCTGAGTCAGGTCATTCCCCTCATCAGGCTTTTGCAGAAGAAGCTGGAGACATTGAAGGAGGAGCTAACACGGAGCGATTCCGCTAGGCATGTGGGACTTGTGGATGGAGCCCTTAATTCGACTAACAAGGATTCACGGGTGGTCAATCTGTTGAAATCAGAGCACTACATTTTGGCCACCGTGCTCGATCCTAGATTTAAAGCCTACCTTGGATCTCTCTTTCCGGCAGACACAAGTCTGCTGGGGTTGAAAGACCTGCTGGTGACAAAATTGTCAAGTCAAGCGGAACGCGACCTGTCAACATCTCCTCCTTCACATTCTCCCGCAACTGGGGGTGCGAGGAAAAGGCTCAGAATTCCGAGCCCACCCGCTGGCGGTGATGCAGGGCAGTCTGGAGCGACTGCTGATGCTGACATCTGGTCCGGACTGAAGGACCTGACAACGATTACGGACATGTCGTCTACTGTCACTGCATATGATTCTCTCAACATTGATAGAATGGTGGAGGATTATATGAGTGACCGCATCCAAGTAGGCACGTCACACAGTCCGTACTTATACTGGCAGGAAAAAGAGGCAATTTGGAGGCCCTTGCACAAACTGG
Source organism: Pseudophryne corroboree (assembly GCF_028390025.1). Taxonomy (NCBI): domain Eukaryota; kingdom Metazoa; phylum Chordata; class Amphibia; order Anura; family Myobatrachidae; genus Pseudophryne; species Pseudophryne corroboree. The sequence continues at coordinate 743,171,861 of NC_086447.1, read as the reverse complement.
CTTTATTCTACCTAAGTTGCCCTCCCACAAGTGTGTACTCCGAAAGAGTGTTTAGTGCCGCCGCTCACCTTGTCAGCAATCGGCGTACGAGGTTACATCCAGAAAATGTGGAGAAGATGATGTTCATTAAAATGAATTATAATCAATTCCTCCGCGGAGACATTGACCAGCAGCAATTGCCTCCACAAAGTACACAGGGAGCTGAGATGGTGGATTCCAGTGGGGACGAATTGATAATCTGTGAGGAGGGGGATGTACACGGTGATATATCGGAGGGTGATGATGAGGTGGACATCTTGCCTCTGTAGAGCCAGTTTGTGCAAGGAGAGATTAATTGCTTCTTTTTTGGGGGGGTCCAAACCAACCCGTCATATCAGTCACAGTCGTGTGGCAGACCCTGTCACTGAAATGATGGGTTGGTTAAAGTGTGCATGTCCTGTTTTGTTTATAATCTTACTCACACAGTCAGCTACCTCATTGCGCCTCTTTTTTTCTTTGCGTCATGTGCTGTTTGGGGAGGGTTTTTTGGAAGGGACATCCTGCGTGACACTGCAGTGCCACTCCTAGATGGGCCCGGTGTTTGTGTCGGCCACTAGGGTCGCTAATCTTACTCACACAGCTACCTCATTGCGCCTCTTTTTTTCTTTGCGTCATGTGCTGTTTGGGGAGGGTTTTTTGGAAGGGACATCCTGCGTGACACTGCAGTGCCACTCCTAGATGGGCCCGGTGTTTGTGTCGGCCACTAGGGTCGCTAATCTTACTCACACAGCTTCCTCATTGCGCCTCTTTTTTTCTTTGCGTCATGTGCTGTTTGGGGAGGGTTTTTTGGAAGGGCCATCCTGCGTGACACTGCAGTGCCACTCCTAGATGGGCCCGGTGTTTGTGTCGGCCACTAGGGTCGCTAATCTTACTCACACAGCTACCTCATTGCGCCTCTTTTTTTCTTTGCGTCATGTGCTGTTTGGGGAGGGTTTTTTGGAAGGGACATCCTGCGTGACACTGCAGTGCCACTCCTAGATGGGCCCGGTGTTTGTGTCGGCCACTAGGGTCGCTTATCTTACTCACACAGCGACCTCGGTGCAAATTTTAGGACTAAAAATAATATTGTGAGGTGTGAGGTATTCAGAATAGACTGAAAATGAGTGTAAATTATGGTTTTTGAGGTTAATAATACTTTGGGATCAAAATGACCCCCAAATTCTATGATTTAAGCTGTTTTTTAGTGTTTTTTGAAAAAAACACCCGAATCCAAAACACACCCGAATCCGACAAAAAAAATTCGGTGAGGTTTTGCCAAAACGCGTTCGAACCCAAAACACGGCCGCGGAACCGAACCCAAAACCAAAACACAAAACCCGAAAAATTTCAGGCGCTCATCTCTAGTGTATATACACTGATATATTATATAGATAGTAGGGGAACCAAAAATGTGTTATTTTGAATTGTGGATAAGGGATACTCAACCTGTAATAGATTGATTTAGAATGCTAGGTTTGCAGAGGTACTAACATAATTATTTTATAGAGAGAGAACCTAATTCATGTTTTTACCCAATACCGATTATCAGCAGACTGCCCATGTGTGTGATCTCACTGCGTACGCGCCAAAGTACATTAGCGATTGCGCTGGCACTGACATTTTATATGCAGAGTAATTGACAGGAAGGGACCGTCTGGGGGAGGTAATGTGAGAATGGCATCAAAAACACAGGCATGTCATGGTCGCATACGAAGTGTGTAACTGCCTTCAGCTGTGATTATGTACATAGAGAAACATGGCGCCAGTATCACTACGGCCGCAGCCAGTCAACTTGTTGTTGTGTCAGTACTGCATATATGCACGCAATTGCAGAGGATTTTGCGAGGGGCTCCGGTGGGAATCTATCTTTGTTCCTGGGCAGATGATTAGCAGTTCCTTAACCTAGAAAAAATGCAGCTGCGTATGCATTTGCGTGCAAACATGAATTCGGCCCAGAGTGATTACTGCGCACAAGTAAGCCTGGTCTGTGAATAACGCTGGAGGATAAAATTCACGCCATGACAAAACCATGTTGCACTGCAGGTGGGGCAGATTTCAAATGTTCAGGTACGGTAGATTTAGAATTAGGAGGGGCGTGTCCTAGCTGAACTCTAAATTTCTGTGTGAAAATAAAGCTATCCAGCATATGTAAGCAAAAAAAAAAAAAGAAAAGCAGCCTGTGGCGGTAATATGCAAAAATGCCCAGTCATTGCTATGTACGGTACATGGTACTTAAATGATTAACTATATTAATTGGCCTTGCTACAACTATTGGATTTGCTGCACTGTTGACACTAATAGTAAGTTATGGCCAAGAGCCAACCCTGCTTTCTGCCGTCACACTATATCTGGCCTCCACTTGGATCCCATCTAAATTTTACAGAGTAATATATTTGATGTTTAAACTAGAGATGTGCGGCTGGCACTTTTCGTGTTTTGTGTTTTGGTTTTGGTTCTAATTCCACTTTCGTGTTTTGATTTTGGCTTGATTTTGCCAAAACCACCCTTTCGTGTTTTGGTTTTGGATCTGGATGATTTTTGAAAAAAACATAAAAACAGCTAAAATCACAGAATTTGGGGGTAATTTTGCTCCTACGGTATTATTAACCTCAATAACATTCATTTCCACTCATTTCCAGTCTATTCTGAACACACACCACACAATATTGTTTTTAGGCCTAAAAGTTGCACCGAGGTGGCTGTATGGCTAAGCTAAGCGACACAAGTCTGCGGCACAAACACCTGGCCCATCTAGGAGTGGCACTGCAGTTGCAGACAGGATGGCACTATTCAAAAACTAGTCCCCAAACAGCACATGATGCAAAGAAGAAAAAGAGGTGCAATGAGATAGCTGGATGACAAAACTAAGCGACACAAGTGTGCGGCACAAACACCTGGCCCATCTAGGAGTGGCACTGCAGTTACAGACAGGATGGCACTTAAAAAAACTAGTCCCCAAACAGCGCATGATGCAAAGAAGAAAAAGAGGCGCAAGATGGAATTGTCCTTGGGCCCTCCCACCCACCCTTATGTTGTATAAACAGGACATACACACTTTAACAAACCAATCATTTCAGCGATAGGGTCTGCCACACGACTGTGGCTGAAATAATTTTTTTGTTTGGGCCCCTACCAAAAAAGAAGCAATTAATCTCTCCTTGCACAAACTGGCTCTACAGAGTCAAGATGTCGACCGCATCCTCATCCTCCGATTCCTCACCCTTTTTACTGTGTACATCCTCCTCCTCACAAAGTATTAATTCGTCCCCACTGAAATCCACCATCACAGGTTCCTGGGTACTTTCTGGAGGCAATTGCTGGTAAAGGTCTTCCCGGAGGAATTTATAATCCATTTTGATGAACATCGTCTTCTCCACATTTAGTGGAAGTAACCTCCTACGCTGATCGCTGACAAGGTTACTGACTGCACTAAACACTCTTTCAGAGTACACACTGGAGGGAGGACAACTTAGGTAAAATAAAGCTAGTTTGTGCAAGGGCATCCAAATTGCCTCTTTTTCCTGCCAGCATACATACGGACAATCGGACATGGCTACTTGGATGCTTTCACTCATATAATCCTCCACCATTCTTTTAATGATGACAGAATCATATGCAGTGACAGTAGACATGTCAGTAATCGTTGGCAGGTCCTTCAGTCCGGACCAGATGTCAGCTTTCGCGACTGACTGCCCTGCATCACTGCCAGCGGGTGGGCTAGGAAATCTTATCCTTTTCCTTGCAGCCCCAGTGGCAAGAGTAATTGAAGGAGGAGCTGTTGACGGGTCACGTTCCACTTGAGTTGACAATTTACTAAACAGCAGGTCTTTGCACCTCTGCACACTTGTGTCTGTTGGAAAGAGATACAACATAGGCTTTAAACCTAGGATCGAGCACGGTGGCCAAAATGTAGTGCTCTGATTTCAACAGATTGACCACCCCTGAATCCTGGCAAAGCGCATGAAGGGCTCCATCCACAAGTCCCACATACTTTGCGGAATCGCTCCGTCTTAGCTCCTCCTTCAATTTCTCCAGCTGCTTCTGCAAAAGCCTGATGAGGGGAATGACCTGACTCAAGCTGGCAGTGTCTGAACTGACTTCACGTGTGGCAAGTTCGAAGGGTTGGAGAACCTTGCACAAGACGGAAATCATTCTCCACTGCGCTTGAGTCAGGTGCATTACCCCTCCTTTGCCTATATCGTAGGTGGATGTATAGCCTTGAATGGCCTTTTGCTGCTCCTCCATCCTCTGAAGCATATAGAGTGTTGAATTCCACCTCGGTACCACCTCTTGCTTCAGTTGATGGCGGGGCAGGTTCAGGAGTGTTTGCTGGCGTTGCAGTCTTCGGCACGCAGTGGCAGAATGCCGAAAGTGGCTCGCAATTTTTCAGGCCACTGACAGCATCTCCTGCACACCCCTGTCATTTTTCTAAAAATTCTGCACCACCAAAATAATTGTATGTGCATAACATGGGACATGCTGGAATTTGCCCAGATGTAATGCACGCACAATTTTGGTGGCGTTGTCCGACATCACAAATCCCCAGGAGAGCCCAATTGGGGTAAGCTATTCTGCGATGATGTCCCTCAGTTTCCGTAAGAGGTTGTCAGCCGTGTGCCTCTTAAGGAAAGCGGTGATACATAGCGTAACCTGCCTAGAAACGAGTTGGCGTTTCCAAGATGCTGCTACTGCTGTCGCTACTGTTGTTGCTGCGGGAGGCCATACATCTACCCAGTGGCTGTTACAGTAATATAGTCCTTAGTCTGCCCTGTTCCACTTGTCCACATGTCCGCGGTTAAGTGGACACTGGATACAACCGCATTTTGTAGGACACTGGTGACTCTTTTTCTGACGTCTGTGTACATTCTCGGTATCGCCTGCCTAGAGAAGTGGAACCTAGATGGGATTTAATACCGGGGACACAGTACCTCAAACAAGTCCCACTGAAATAATGGTGGATACCGGACGCACATCTAACACCAACATAGCTGTCAAGGCCTCAGTTATCCGCTTTACTAAAGATTGACTGCTGTCATATTTCATCTTCCTCACAAAGAACTGTTGGACAGTCAGTTGCTTACTGGAAGTAGTACAAGTGGTCTTCTGACTTCCCCTCTGGGATGACGAACGACTCCCAGCAGCAACAACAGCAGTGGTAGCAACAGCAGGTGTACCACTCAAGGATCCTACGGAGGAATCCCGGTTAGGAGAGGACTCCTCAGTCTTGACAGTGACATGGCCTGCAGGACTAGTGACGTTCCTGACTGAGGAGGAAGTTGACGTTGAGGGAGGTGGTGGTGTGGCTTGCAGGAGCTTGGGTACGAGAGGAAGAAGGGATTTAGGTGTCAGTGGACTGCTTACGCTCTTACCCAAAGTTTCACAACTTGACACTGACTTCTGATGAATGCGCAGCAGGTGACATATAAGGGAGGATGTTCCTAGGTGGTTAACATCCTTACCCCTACTTCTTACAGATTGACAGAGGCAACATATGGCTTGACACCTGTTGTCCGGATTTATGGAGAAATAATTCCACACCGAAGAGGTGGCTTTTTTGGTAGTTTGCCCAGGCATCCCAATGGGCTTCTTCATCCCACGGACAACAGATGTTTCCCCAAGTGCCTGACTTAAACAAACCACACCACCATCAGAATCCTTATCGTCAACTTCCTCCTCAGCGCCAGCAACACCCATATCCTCATCCTGGTGTACTTCAACAGTGACATCTTCAATTTAAATATCAGGAACTGGACTGCGGGTGCTCCTTCCAGCACTTGCAGGGGGCGTGCAAATGGTGGAAGGAGCCACCTCTTCCCGTCCAGTGTTGGGATGGTCAGGCACAGGGCCGGATCTTGCCCTTGTGGCGCCCCGGGCAAAAATGGGGGTGTGGCTTCATATGGGGGCGTGGTCAGTTACGCCCCCATTTGTGCCCCCTGTAGCGCAGCTGAAAAAAAATAATAATAATAAATAAAAGTATACTTACAATCCCCGCTCCTGATTCCAGACCTCCTCCTCCGCCGGCGCCGCTCTTCTCCTGGACTCGGATGGTTGTGTCTGTCCTCGGATCTATGGGAGAGACGTCATTACGTCTCTCCCATAGCACAGCATAGACACTAGAGGTCAATTATGACCCCTAGTGTCTCTGCCACTATGCTGTGCGGTGCGCGATGACGTCATCGCGCACCGCACAGCAAAGGTCCTCTCCATGAAGGGAAACTAGACGATTCGTCTAGTTTCCCTTCATGGAGAGGACCTTTGCTGTGCGGTGCGCGATGACGTCATCGCGCACCGCACAGCACAGTCCTCTCCATGAAGGGAAACTAGACGCTTGGCGTCTTGTTCCCTTCAAAGCGGGGGACCAGCGGCGGGCACAGCGGGGGGCACTGCAGAGGGCACAGTGGCGGATCTTGCCATGGTGCGGCGCCCTCCGGAAGGCGGCGCCCCGGGCAAAAGTACTGCTTGCCCGTGGCAAGATCCGGTACTGGTCAGGCATCACAACTGCCGACATACTTGGACTCTCCTTGGGGATTTGTGATACCATCTCAGAACGCACAATTCTTTGCTGTGCTCTTTTCAGCTTAACTCTTTTAATTTTTCTAGTGGGAGGATGAGGGCTTCCATCGTCATGTGAAGCTGAACCACTAGCCATGAACATAGGCCCAAGGCCTCAGCCGTTCCTTGCCACTCCGTGTTGTAAATGGCATATTGGCAAGTTTACGTTTCTCCTCAGACCATTTCAATTTCTTTTTTTGGTTCTTTTTACTGAACTTTGGCTTTTTGGATTTTACATGTCCTCTACTATCACATTGGGCATCGGCCTTGGCAGATGACGTTAATGGCATTTCATCGTCTATGTCATGGCTAGTGGCAGCAGCTTCAGCCGGGCAGCCAATACGGAAGGAGAAGGGGATGCTGCAGCGGCGCTTACTACCAATAACATAGCGTTGCTGCGGCTCCCTGCTCCCCCTCCCTCCTCCTTCTTCTCACCTCACTGCGTGCACCGAGGGAGCTGCACGAGGAGCCTGTGAATGTCTGCGGGGAGTAGGTAAGTATCTCTCTCTCTCTCTCTCTCTCTCTCTCTCTGGACACCGCCTGCCGCAATGTGTAAAATGGGACTGGCTGCCGCAATGTGTAAAAAATGGGACTGGCTGCCGCAATGTGTAAAAAATGGGACTGGCTGTCGCAATGTGTAAAAAATGGGACTGGCTGCCGCAAAGTGTAAAAAATGGGACTGGCTGCCGCAAAGTGTAAAAAATGGGACTGGCTGCCGCAATGTGTAAAAAATGGGACTGGCTGCTGCAATGTGTAAAAAGGGGGACTGGCTGCTGCAATGTGTAAAAAGGGGGACTGGCTGCCGCAATGTGTAAAAAAATGGGACTGGCTGCCGCAATGTGTAAAAAGGGGGCCTGGCTGCCGCAATGTATAAAAAGGGGTCCTGGCTGCCGCAATGTGTAAAAAGGGGTCCTGGCTGCCGCAATGTGTAAAAAGGGGGCCTGGCTGCCGCAATGTGTAAAAAGGGGGACTGGCTGCCGCAATGTGTAAAAGGGGTCCTGGCTGCCGCAATGTGTAAAAAGGGGGCCTGGCTGCTGCAATGTGTAAAAAGGGGGACTGGCTGCCGCAATGTGTAAAAAGGGTCTATCTGCCGCAATGTGTAAAAAGGGGGACTGGCTGCCGCAATGTGTAAAAAGGGGGACTGGCTGCCGCAATGTGTAAAAAGGGTCTATCTGCCACAATGTGTAAAAAGGGGGCCTGGCTGCCGCAATGTGTAAGAAGGGGTCCTGGCTGCCGCAATGTGTAAAAAGGGAGACTGGCTGCCGCAATGTGTAAAAAGGGGGACTGGCTGCCGCAATGTGTAAAAAGGGGGACACTGTCTGCTGTAATGTATAAAAGGGGCTCTACCTGGTGTAGTGGCGCTACTGTGCAGCGTAATTTGAATAATGTAGACTACTGTGCACCGTACTATGAATTGCTATTATTTTGTGGCCACCGCCCTTCCCCACGAAGCCACGCCCCTATATATTTTTTTGCACGCCTGCGGCGCGCACTGCCCCTGTCTTACATGGGGGGTGCCACTGTCGTTTCTTGCACACAGCGCTAAAATGCCTAGTTACGGCACTGACTATCACTGGTCTGATGCAGCAGAACACAACAACACTGTAAGGGACTTGTGGTGGTTGTTGTTATTATTATAATATGACAGCAGTGGACAGCAGCGTATATCGTCACTGGAATGAGTGATGAGACAGGACACTACCACTGGTCTGATGCAGCACAACACAACACTGTAAGGGACTTGTGGTTGTTATAATTATTATACGGCAGCAGTGGACATATAGCAGCAGCATATACCACTGTGACTGCCTCGCCACTGGAATGACTGATGAACAGGACACTACCACTGGTCTGATGCAGCACAACACAACAACACTTTAAGGGACTTGTGGTTGTTATAATTATTATACGGCAGCAGTGGACATATAGCAGCAGCGTATATCGTCACTGGAACGACTGATGAACAAAAGAGTTAGTGTGCGCCGTAGGCGCGTGTCAAAAAATAGGGGTGTGGCGTCATAGGGGAGGGGCGTGGCCACAGTTATGCCCCCAGTAGTTGTGCCCCCAGTAGATTTGCCCCAAGTAGTTGTGCCCCCCAGTTGATTTGCCCCCTGTAGCTATGCCCCCAGTAGCTGTGCCCCCAGTAGATTTGCCCCCAGTAGCTATGCCCAGTAGATTTGCCCCAGTAGTTGTGCCCACTGTCGCTGTGCCCCCAGTAGTTGTGCTCCCTGTTGCTGTGCCCCCAGTAGTTGTTACCACTGTTGCTGTGCCCCTTAGTAGCCGCTTACAAACACACACACACACACACACACACAAAAACAATACTTACCACTGCCCAGCTCCTGCTTCCCGACCGCTGCTGTTGCTCCATCTGACCGCTTGCGGCTCCTCTCTATGGGAGAGACGTCATGACGTCTCTCCCATAGCAGCGCCGCACGGACACTAGAAGTCAATAATGACCTCTAGCGTCTGACAGGTGCGCCGGCTGCAGCGGATGCCCACGGAGTCTGCTGCAGCCGGGGAGTGGGTAGGTGGCGGGCGCCTGCGGGGTGACTGCGGCCGCGTCCCCAGGCCGCAGTGCCCCTGGCGCAGGCACTGCTTGCCCGCACCAAGAACATCTCCTGTGTACAATGCATTTCACAGGACCCCATCTCACTACAAGTCCTACTCTATCACCTTGTCTTTTAGAACCTGCCCATTGCTATCACATCAGAGATAAATTAAAATTGTGCTTCCTGGTTTAAAGCTCACCTGCCAACTAACTTATGGCTTTTAAAGGTGAGTCAATTACCTACACAGCTATTCTTAACCTGTGTCATACTTGCCTACCTGACCCTCTCCATGAGGGAGAAAATGCTCTGTTCCTGGACTTTCCTGGTAATGTATGATTGCCATCACCTGTGGTGAAACATCTTTCTTATCAATTAACTAGCTCACCACAGGTGATGGCAATCATACATTACCAGGAAAGTCCAGGAACAGAGCATTTTCTCCCTCATGGAGAGGGTCAGGTAGGCAAGTATGACCTGTGTCAGCTGCTTCCCTAGTGGTAATTTGTAAGCTGTGTAGGTAATTGACTCACCTTTAAAAGCCATAAGTTAGATGGAAGGTGAGCTTTAAACCAGGAAGCACAATTTTAATTTGTCTCTGATGTGATTGCAATGGCCAAGTACTAAAAGACAAGAGACTAGATGCATCATCGCTTGGAAAGTGATAAAATGGAGAGTAAAAAAAGTACCAGCCAATCATCTCCTAACTGCCATTTTTCAAGCACATCCTGTGACATGGCAATTAGGACCTGATTGGCTGGCACTTTTTCTTTCTCCATTTTATCAATCTCCAAGCGATGACGCATCTAGCCTTAGGTGATAGAGTAGGACTTGCAGTGAGATGGGGTCCTGTTAAGTTTGGGCTGTAAGCTTAAATACATTGTACAATTCATGAACTAAAACTCCATCATTCATTTATTTATTTATTTATTTATTTATGTTCTGATGTATAGAGGTGAATGAGCTTAGTAAGGTGAGTGCTGGGCTCTCTATGTAATATTATTTAAGCAATGTGATCACAGGCCATTGCACCCTGACCTGGGGGTGGTGAGTGTAGGAGTGCACCCCATTTCTGGGTATGGCGAGTGTGGTGGTTTCCTGCATATGTATGTGTATAGGAATAGATATATAATTAGATTTTACTCACCGGTAAATCTATTTCTCGTAGTCCGTAGTGGATGCTGGGAACTCCGAAAGGACCATGGGGAATAGCGGCTCCGCAGGAGACTGGGCACAACTAAAAGAAAGCTTTTAGACTACCTGGTGTGCACTGGCTCCTCCCACTATGACCCTCCTCCAAGCCTCAGTTAGGATACTGTGCCCGGAAGAGCTGACACAATAAGGAAGGATTTTGAATCCCGGGTAAGACTCATACCAGCCACACCAATCACACCGTATAACTCGTGATACCATATCCAGTTAACAGTATGAAACATAACTGAGCCTCTCAACAGATGGCTCATAACAATAACCCTTTAGTTAACAATAACTATGTACAAGTATTGCAGACAATACGCACTTGGGATGGGCGCCCAGCATCCACTACGGACTACGAGAAATAGATTTACCGGTGAGTAAAATCTTATTTTCTCTAACGTCCTAGTGGATGCTGGGAACTCCGAAAGGACCATGGGGATTATAGCAAAGCTCCTAAACGGGCGGGAGAGTGCGGATGACTCTGCAGCACCGAATGAGAGAACTCAAGGTCCTCCTCAGCCAGGGTATCAAATTTGTAGAATTTAGCAAACGTGTTTGCCCCTGACCAAGTTGCAGCTCGGCAAAGTTGTAAAGCCGAGACCCCTCGGGCAGCCGCCCAAGATGAGCCCACTTTCCTCGTGGAATGGGCTTTTACTGATTTAGGATGCGGCAATCCAGCCGCAGAATGCTCCAGCTGAATTGCGCTACAAATTCAGCGAGCAATAGTCTGCTTAGAAGCAGGAGCACCTATTTTGTTGGGTGCCTACAGGATAAAAAACGAGTCAGTTTTCCTGACTCCAGCCGTCCTGGAAATATACATTTTTAAGGCCCTGACTACGTCCAGTAACTTGGAATCTTCCAAGTCCCTAGTAGCTGCAGGCACTACAATAGGTTGGTTCGAGTGAAAAGCTGATACCACCTTAGGGAGAAACTGGGGACGAGTCCTCAATTCTGCCCTATCCATATGGAAAATCAGATAAGGGCTTTTACATGACAAAGCCGCCCATTCTGACACACGCCTGGCCGAAGCCAAGGCCAATAACATGACCACTTTCCACGTGAGATATTTCAAATCCACAGTTTTAAGTGGCTCAAACCAATGTGATTTTAGGAAACTCAACACCACGTTGAGATTCCAAGGTGTCACCGGAGGCTGAATATGTATCACTCCCTTTACAAATGTCTGAACTCCAGGCAGTGAAGCCAGTTCTTTCTGGAAGGAAATCGACAGAGCCGAAATCTGGACCTTAATGGAACCCAAGTTTAGGCCAATAGTCACTCTTGACTGTAGGAAGTGCAGAAAACGACCCAGCTGAAATTCCTCTGTTGGGGCCTTCCTGGCCTCACACCACGCAACATATTTTCGCCAAAATTCGGTGATAATGGTTTGCGGTTACTTCTTTCCTGGCTTTTATCAGCGTAGGAATGACTTCCTCTGGAATGCCCTTTTCCTTTAGGATCCGGAATTCAACCGCCATGCCGTCAAACGCAGCCGCGGTAAGTCTTGGAACAGACAGGGCCCCTGCTGTAGCAGATCCTGTCTGAGCGGTAGAGGCCATGGGTCCTCTGATATCATTTCTTGAAGTTCTGGGTACCAAGCTCTTCTTGGCCCATCCGGAACCACAAGTATCGTTCTTACTCCTCGTTTTCTTATTATTCTCAGTACCTTTGGTATGAGAGGCAGAGGAGGGAATACATAAACCGACTGGTACACCCACGGTGTCACTAGAGCGTCCACAGCTATCGCCTGAGGGTCCCTTGACCTTGCGCAATATCTAGTTTTTTGTTTAGGCGGGACGCCATCATGTCCACCTGTGGCCTTTCCCAACGGTTTACCAACAGTTGGAAGACTTCTGGATGAAGTCCCCACTCTCCCGGGTGTAGGTCGTGTCTGCTGAGGAAGTCTGCTTCCCAGTTGTCCACTCCCATAATGAACACTGCTGACAGTGCTAAGATGTGATTTTCCGCCCGTCGGAGAATCCTTGTGGCTTCTGCCATCGCCATCCTGCTTCTTGTGCCGCCCTGTCGATTTACATGGGCGACTGCCGTGATGTTGTCTGATTGGATCAGTACCGGCTGGTTTTGAAGCAGAGGCCTTGCCAGACTTAGGGCATTGTAAATGGCCCTCGGTTCCAGAATATTTATGTGTAGGGACGACTTCTGACTTGACCAAAGTCCTTGGAAATTTCTTCCCTGTGTGACTGCCCCCCAGCCTCGAAGGCTGGCATCCGTGGTTACCAGGACCCAGTCCTGTATGCCGCATCTGCGGCCCTCTTGAAGATGAGCACTCTGCAGCCACCACAGTAGAGATACCCTGGTCCTAGGAGATAGGGTTATCAGCCGATGCATCTGAAGATGCGATCCCGACCACTTGTCCAAGAGGTCCCACTGAAAGGTTCTTGCATGGAACCTGCCGAATGGAATTTTGCTTCGTAAGAAGCTACCATTTTTCCCAGGACTCGTGTGCAGTGATGCACCGATACCTGTTTTGGTTTCAGGAGGTCTCTGACTAGAGATGACAGCTCCTTGGCTTTCTCCTGCGGGAGAAACACTTTTTTCTGTTCTGTGTCCAGAACCATCCCCAGGAACAGTAGGCGTGTGGTAGGAACCAGCTGTGACTTTGGAATGTATAGAATCCATCCGTGCTGTTGTAGCACTTCCCGAGATAGTGCTACTCCGACCAACAACTGCTCCTTGGACCTCGCCTTTATAAGGAGATCGTCCAAGTACGGGATAATTAAAACTCCCTTTTTTCGAAGGAGTATCATCATTTCTGCCATTACCTTGGTAAAGACCCTCGGTGCCGTGGACAGTCCAAACGGCAGTGTTTGGAATTGGTAATGGCAATCCTGTACCACAAATCTGAGGTACTCCTGGTGAGGATGGTAAATGGGGACATGTAGGTAAGCATCCTTGATGTCCAGGGATACCATGTAATCCCCCTCCTCCAGGCTTGCAATAACCGCCCTGAGCGATTCCATCTTGAACTTGAATTTTTTTATGTATGTGTTCAAGGATTTCAAATTTAAAATGGGTCTCACCGAACCGTCCGGTTTCGGTACCACAAACAGTGTGGAATAGTAACCCCGTCCTTGTTGAAGTAGGGGCACCTTGACTATCACCTGCTGGGAATACAGCTTGTGAATTGCCTCTAGCACAGCCTCCCTGCCTGAGGGAGTTGTCGGCAAGGCAGATTTGAGGAAACGGCGGGGGGGAGACGCCTCGAATTCCAGATTGTACCCCTGAGATACTACTTGAAGGATCCAGGGATCCACCTGTGAGCGAGCCCACTGATCGCTGAAATTTTTGAGGCGGCCCCCCACCGTACCTGGCTACGCCTGTGGAGCCCCCGCGTCATGCGGTGGACTCAGAGGAAACAGGGGAAGAATTTTGATTCTGGGAACTGGCTGACTGGTGCAGCTTTTTCCCTCTTCCCTCGTCTCTGTGCAGAAAGGAAGCGCCTTTGACCCGCTTGCTTTTCTGAAGCCGAAAGGACTGTACCTGATAATACAGTGCTTTCTTAGGCTGTGAGGAAACCTGAGGTAAATTTTTTTCTTCCCAGCTGTTGCTGTGGATACGAGGTCCCAGAGACCATCCCCAAACAATTCCTCACCCTTATAAGGCTCTATGTGCCTTTTAAAGTCAGCATCACCTGTCCAGTGTCGGGTCTCTAATACCCTTCTGACAGAATGGACATTGCATTAATTCTGGATGCCAGCCGGCAAAATATCCCTCTGTGCATCCCTCATATATAAGACGACGTCTTTAATATGCTCTTATGTTCGCAAAATAGTATCCCTGTTTGACAGGGTCACAGACCACGCTGCAGCAGCACTATCTGCAGGTCTCAGTCTAGTACCTGAGTGTGTAAATACAGACTTCAGGATAGCCTCCTGCTTTTTATCAGCAGGTACCTTCAAAGTGGCCGTATCCTAAGACGACAGTGCCACCTTTTTTGACAAATGTGTGAACGCCTTATCCACCCTAGGGGATATCTCCCAGCGTAACTTATCCTCTGGCGGGAAAGGGTACGCCATCAGTAACTTTTTAGAAATTACCAGTTTCTTATCGGGGGAACCCACGCTTTTTCACACTTCATTCACTCATTTGATGGGGGAACCAAACCCTGCCTGCTTTTTCTCCCCAAACATAAAACCCTTTTTTAGTGGTACTTGGGTTAATGTCAGAAATGTGTAACACATTTTTTATTGCCGGGATCATGTAACGGATGTTCCTAGTGGATTGTGTATATGTCTCAACCTCGTCGACACTGGAGTCAGACTCCGTGTCGACATCTGTGTCTGCCATCTGAGGGAGCGGGCGTTTTTGAGCCCCTAATGGCCTTTGAGACGCCTGGGCAGGCGCGGGCTGAGAAGCCGGCTGTCCCACAGCTGTTACGTCATCCAGCCTTTTATGTAAGGAGTTGACACTGTCGGTTTATACCTTCCACTTATCCATCCACTCTGGTGTCGGCCCCACAGGGGGCGACATCACATTTATCGGCATCTGCTCTGCCACCACATAAGCCTCCTCATCAAACGTGTCGACACAGCCGTACCGACACACCACACACACACAGGGAATGCTCTGACTGAGGACAGGACCCCACACAGCCCTTTGGGGAGACAGAGAGAGAGTATGCCAGCACACACCAGAGCGCTATATAATTTAGGGATTAACACTATATTGAGTGAATTTTTCCCAATAGCTGCTTGTATATACAATATTGCGCCTAAATTTAGTGCCCCCCCCCCTCTATTTTTAACCCTTTGAGCCTGCAAACTACAGGGGAGAGCCTGGGGAGCTGTCTTCCAGCTGCACTGTGAAGAGAAAATGGCGCCAGTGTGCTGAGGGAGATAGCTCCGCCCCTTTTTCGCAGACTTTTCTCCCGCTTTTTTATGGATTCTGGCAGGGGTATTTATCACATATATAGCCTCTGGGGCTATATATTGTGATATATTTGCCAGCCAAGGTGTTTTTATTGCTGCTCAGGGCGCCCCCCCCCCCAGCGCCCTGCACCCTCAGTGACCGGAGTGTGAAGTGTGTATGAGGAGCAATGGCGCACAGCTGCAGTGCTGTGCGCTACCTTGGTGAAGACTGATGTCTTCTGCCGCCGATTTTCCAGACCTCTTCTTGCTTCTGGCTCTGTAAGGGGGACAGCGGCGCGGCTCCGGGAACGAACACCAAGGCCAGTTCCATGCGGTCGATCCCTCTGGGGCTAATGGTGTCCAGTAGCCTAAGAAGCCCAAGCTAGCTGCAAGCAGGTAGGTTCGCTTCTTCTCCCCTTAGTCCCTTGTTGCAGTGAGCCTGTTGCCAGCAGGTCTCACTGTAAAATAAAAAACCTAAAATAAACTTTCTTTCTAGGAGCTCAGGAGAGCCCCTAGTGTGCATCCAGCTCGGCCGGGCACAGAAATCTAACTGAGGCTTGGAGGAGGGTCATAGTGGGAGGAGCCAGTGCACACCAGGTAGTCTAAAAGCTTTCTTTTAGTTGTGGCCAGTCTCCTGCGGAGCCGCTATTCCCCATGGTCCTTTCGGAGTTCCCAGCATCCACTAGGACGTTAGAGAAATATATTTTCAGGACAAACAACAAGTGAATATTATGTCTAATGTCTTTGATTCATTTATTAAGTCTGCCTCAAGATCTAGGTTTGACCCAATATCGGGTAATGCATCTCTTAGAACATTTAATAGGCTATTGGATGATTCTGTCCATAGATTCACTGCTGCACCAGGCAAGATTAAATATAACTTATCTAGAGCAGAAACTGATGCATTAAGAAACCTATCTTCATATGAGGATATTATAATTCGCCCGGCCGATAAAGGCGGGGCAATTGTGATTCAAGATATAGATGTATATCGTGCAGAGATTTTGTCGCAATTGGGGGACACAGAGGTTTATAAAAAACCAGATGGTGACTCTACAGTTAAATACCAGAGAGAATTGCATGGTATTTTGAAGTCAGCTGTTGAGAATGGGTTAATCCCCAGTAAAGTATATGATGCGCTTTTGGTCACGCATCCGGTAACACCGATATTATATACATTGCCGAAATTACATAGAACCCTCTGTGCCCTCCGGGTCGACCTATCATCTCTGCACGTAATTCTTTATTTCAACCTGTATCACAGTTACTTGATTGTATTGTTCAACCTTTGTTGTGCAAGAAGAAGTCGTTTCTGAAAGATACAACTTCTTTTCTGAACCAATTGATGGATTTAAAAGATGTCCCTCCAGATACCCTTCTGTGTTGTCTAGACGTAGTAAGTTTATACACGTCTATTCCCCACGAAGGGGGGTTGATGGCCATAAAGGAATTTTTGTTGCAATTCCTCCTGTGCTCCTCCTTTGATCATGAGTTGTTTTTGCATTTGTTGGAATTGACATTGAACAGGAATTTTTTCCTGTTTGATGGCCAATTCTACTTACAGCTACGGGGGGGGGGGGGGGGGGGGGGTGCCATGGGGTCTTCCGTGGCCCCCTCGTATGCAAATATATTTATGTTTCAACAGGAAGAAAGTATGTCTTTGCATAATGTGAATGCCAGTGGCTATATATTCTGGTATACCAGATATATAGATGACATTGTTTTGCTTTGGACTGGAGGAAAGGATAGATTTGTGGGCTTGATGGAGGAGGTGAATTCTTTGGACTCCCCCATTAAGTACACTTACAGGTGTGATTCATTTGAAGCAGTATTTTTGGATGTTAATATCTCATTTTTGGATGGAGTATTTGAAACTACTGTCCATCATAAACCAAAAGACAGAAATACCTTTCTCATGGCTTCTAGCCATCATCCTAAAGCCCTTAAGGAAGGTCTCCCGAGATCACAAATGATGCGGTATGCCCGTATCATGAGTGATCCAGTTAAACTGTCACCTCGTCTAGACAGCCTCATTGAGAAGTTTGTAGTTAGAGGCTATGACTTGAATACTCTTAGGAAACAGAAGGAGGAGGTATTAAGTCTGCCCAGACATTGTCTCTTACAACCGTCTGTAAGAAGTAACGATAAGATTTTACCGTGGGCATCTGACTTTTCTACTGCTAGCCCTATTATTAAAAGAGCCACTAGGGCTCTTTGGCCCATTGTGAAATCTGACCCGGAGTTACAGTGCTTTAGTGATATGAAGCCAGTTACTGCTTTTCGGAGGGGACGTAATTTACGTGACAGATTGGTTAGGGCTGACATCACAGGTAGAAATATGCCCAAATTGAGTAATGTTTATGTTAAGGCACCTGGTTGTTATAAGTGCACCCAATGCACTACTTGCAGTCATATGATCCCTTGTAAGTATTTCCGACACCCCCATGGAGATAGAATGTATGATATACGATTTGTATTATCGTGCAGTTCTTCGTTCGTGGTTTACGTAGTGGTCTGCCCTTGTGGGTTATACTATGTAGGGCAGACCACTCGTAAATTTAGTGAAAGGATGGCAGCACATAGATCTGCCATCCATTTGACCCTTTCAGGCCGTGACATTTATCAACCTGTAGCAAAGCATTTTAAAAAATGTAATCACCCACTGTCTTCTTTCAAACACTTTATGATTGATCATGTCCCTCCCCCTGTTAGGGGTGGAGACAGAGCTAAAATGTTACTCATAAAAGAATCCAGATAGATTATGAGATTAGGAACCATTTTCCCTAATGGATTAAATGAGAAAATCAATTGGAATATGCTATAAATGAATATAGTCTTTCTGTATTTGAATGAATTTTTATTCATGGTTGACTTATGTTGTTCACTTTTTTGTTTTAGTGGAAATTATTACCCTTATGTGTTTTTGATATTCTATTTTGTGCTGCCCGCTTTACCTGTTTGATGACTAGGTCCTGAGTAATTTGCACACTAGTGGGGCTAGTCAATATGCAACAATTGGTTGCATGTATAGTTACCCTCAGGTGCTTTTGAAAAGGCTGTCTCAATGGGTTGAAGCGTGTGACATAATTTATGTTTATTTTTATATTCTGTTTTGTATGTTTTTGGTGCAGTGGATAATGTTCTCCCCGTACAGCTGGCTCTGACGTCCCCTATGTCACTGCGGCGAGCGCTGCTCCGGGTGGAACGCGGAAGCTGAGCCGGGTGGAACGCATAGCCGTTTCCATGGTGATCGGCTCCGTCCACCGGAAGTAGCGCTGGGCGCCGCTGTTTGAACGGGGAGTGTTCTGGCCTCAGCTGTTACGGGTGAGTATGATCTCCTGGGGGGTACATAAGTGTGCTGTAAAGGTTACTGTGCATGTTGGTGTTGTCCTGAGGAAGGGGCTGTGACCCCGAAAACGTTTGACCACTTTTTGCCAATACAAGCTGCTTTATCTGTTTATGAAGTCTCCTGAGTGCCTTTATTTGGAGAAGTATTCGTTATTGAGGAAGTGCACCTGGAGCCGCTGTATATTTATTAGAGTGCCGACTGCCTTGGACTCTGTATATATATATATATATATATATACATACATATATATATATATACAGACATATGTATACATACATATATATATATATATATATATATATATATATATATACTGTTTTTATATATTCCTTTTACCTGGCAAGTAACCCTTGTCACAATACGAGCCCACTGGTACATAAGTAGCCCTTCTGAGTTAAGAGTACAAACTGTCATACTGCAGCTCTGTTAGGCATGCCACGTCTGAGTATTCTGCTGATAAAGACTTTGCTGACTGGTAATTACACCTTCCTTTCACTGCCAATACTTTACATCTCTTTTCTCTTGAGTTTTAATATCCTTGCCAAGATGGCCCTCTGCTTCCAGTATACACTGCAATTCTGATAAAGCTCAGCTACCTTTTGGCTGACATCTCTTTTGTGACTAAGGGGGTCATTCCGAGTTGATTGCTCGCTAGCAACCTTTTGCAGCGCTGCGATCAGGTTAAAACTCGGCAAAACGGCGCATGCGTATGCACCGCATTGCGCAGGCGCATCGTACGGGTACAAAGAGGATCGTGCTGGGCAATGGATTTAATGAAGAATCCATTCGCAAAGTCGATCGCAAGGTGATTGACAGAAAGAGGGCGTTTATGGGTGTCAACTGACCGTTTTCTGGGAGTGTTTGGGAAAACGCAGGTGTGTCCAAGCGTTTGTAGGGCGGGTGTCTGATGTCAATTCCGGGAACAAAAAGACTGGAGTGATCGCAGCGGTTGAGTAAGTCCAGAGCTACTCAGAAACTGCACAAACTGTTTTTGTACCGCCCGGCTGCAAAGGCGTTCACACACTTGCAAAGCAAAAATACACTCCCCCGTAGGCGGCAACTATCTGATCGCAGCGCTACAAAAAGTTGCTAGCGAGTGATCAACTCTGAATGACCCCCTAAATGGGTGGAACAAGGGAAGCTGTTAATTACAGTGCTTTGCTGCACTACAGTGTTCGCAGTCTCATGCTTAAAGACAATAACTCAACAATAAATACCTTTCATAGTTATTAACTGTGCATTAACTCAAATAATTGGTTATCTATAATCAATCACACTTTAGACATTAAATAATCCAGGATTGCCAATCTATCCATTTTGGTTTATGATAAAAGAATCAGTGTGCCAGAGAGTAAACGTGGGCTGGTATACTCTCTGGGGGTCATTCCGAGTTGATCGCTCGCTAGTTACTTTTTGTAGCGCTGCGATCAGAGAGTAGCCGCCTATAGGGGAGTGTATTTTAGCTTTGCAAGTGTGCAAACGCCTGTGCAGGCGAGCTCTGCAAAAACATTTTATGCAGTTTCTGAGTAGGTCTGAACTTACTCAGCCCTTGCAATCACTTCAGCCTGTCTGGTCCCGGATTTAACGTCAGACACCCGCCCTGTAAACGCTTGGACATGCCTGCATTTTTCCAAACACTCCCAGAAAACGGTCAGTTGTCACCCATAAACGCCTTCTTCCTGTCAATCTCCTTGTGATCGGCTGTGCGAATGGATTCTTTGTACAATCCATCGCTCAGCAATGATCCGCTTTGTACCCATACGACACACCTGCGCATTGCGGTGCATGCGCAATAGTGACCTGATCGCTGCACTGCGAAAAGCGGCAGCGTGCGATCAGGTCGGAATGACCTCCTCTGTTTCCTGAGACACTGGTGACTGCAATAATCGAATAATAAATGCTGATCAGAGCCAGATTAAGGGAAGGGCGCATGGAATACTGTACCATGGGCCCCCCTTAGTCAGGGGGCCACCCGGCCAGACCACGCTGAGATTGCCAGCTCTTCCTCTTGTGCAGCAGCAGAAGGAAGAACCAGGCAGCCAGAATGTAAGCAGGACAGTGTACATTGCAGGCAGATACACAGGGCTAATAGGTTTTAGGAGCTGCAAATGGAGCCTAGTGACCAAAGGAGAGATAGGAGGGCTGCAAGGCTACTCCCACATACACAACAAGCTAGATTGATGTGTCTGGGTCCTGTGCAACCTATCATCTGATGAGCAGTGACGTGCGGTGAGGTCAGCGACTGGTGAGGCACTGTCTGATTGCGGACAACAACCCCCCCCCCCCCCACACACACACACACACAAAGCATAGGGTTCCCCTTATGTACAGTAAGTAAACCAGCACCAGGCTGAACCAGCCAGAGAGTTAACGCTATAGCAGAGGAGACACTCAGTTTGGGGTCCCCCTGCCATAACATTGAACACCCCCCAAACCAGTCAGCCCAGAGCTGGAATTCCTCAAAATGTGGGGACCCCTAAAATTAACATGGAGTCCCTCCCCCCTGAGCAATAAACAGGACTGGGCTGAAAGCCCCACACCCCTGGTGGCGGTGGGTGTGGGGTTCATAGTAGAACAATGGGGGAAATTTACTAAGCTCCCGATTTTGACCGAGATGCCGTTTTTTCATCAAAGTGTCATCTCGGTAATTTACTAAGCACTAATCACGGCAGTGATGAGGGCATTCGTAATTTTTTGCAAGTTCAGGTAAAAAATTACGAATGAATACACCATCGGTCAAAACGCGGCTGTTTAAGTATGAATCTCGGTCATTTACTAAGAAGTGCAAAGCAAAAAAAGAACAAACACTGCCGTGAAAAATTACAACTCGTAAAAAAGTGCTAAAAAAAAACAGACCTGCTTTTTTTATTCGTGATTGGATAGGCATGCACGGATCCATGAGATCCGTGCATGTATATCAGTGGGAAGGGGTGGGAAAGTGCTTATTTTTTCAAAAAAAATTGCGTGGGGTCCCCCCTCCTAAGCATAACCAGCCTCGGGCTCTTTGAGCCGATCCTGGTTGCAGAAATATGGGGAAAAAAATGACAGGGGTTCCCCCATATTTAAGCAACCAGCATCGGGCTCTGCGCCTGGTCCTGGTCCCAAAAATACGGGGGACAAAAAGAGTAGGGGTCCCCCGTATTTTTAAAACCAGCACCGGGCTCCACTAGCTGGACAGATAATGCCACAGCCGGGGGTCACTCTTATATAGTGCCCTGCGGCCGTGGCATCAAAAATCCAACTAGTCACCCCTGGCCGGGGTACCCTGGGGGAGTGGGGACCCCTTCAATCAAGGGGTCCCCCCCCCAGCCACCCAAGGGCCAGGGGTGAAGCCCGAGGCTGTCCCCCCCCCATCCAATGGGCTGCGGATGGGGAGGCTGATAGCCTTTGTTGTAAAAGAAAAGATATTGTTTTTAGTAGCAGTACTACAAGGCCCAGCAAGCCTCCCCCGCATGCTGGTACTTGGAGAACCACAAGTACCAGCATGCGACGGAAAAACGGGCCCGCTGGTACCTGTAGTACTACTACTAAAAAAATACCCAAAAAAAGACAAGACACACACACCGTGAAAGTATAATTTTATTACATACATACACACATACATACATACTTACCTTAAGTTCCCACGCAGGTCGGTCCTCTTCTCCAGTAGAATCCAAGGGGTACCTGTTGAAGAAATTATACTCACGAGATCCAGGGGTCCAGGCTCCTCGGGAAATCCAGGGGTAATCCACGTACTTGACAAAAAAAACAAAACGGTGTCCCGAGCCACGAACTGAAAGGGGACCCATGTTTGCACATGGGTCACCTTTCCACGAATGCCAGAAAGCCACTCTGACTTCTGTCTAAGTGGGTTTCTTCAGCCAATCAGGGAGCGCCACGTTGTAGCACTCTCCTGATCAGCTGTGTGGTCCTGTCCTCACTGACAGGCAGCACACGGCAGTGTTACAATGTAGCGCCTATGCGCTACATTGTAACCAATGATGGGAACTTTCTGCCCTGCGGTTGACCTAAAGTGACGTCACCGCTGAGCAGAAAGTTCCCATCATTGGTTACAATGTAGCGCATAGGCGCTACATTGTAACACTGCCGTGTGCTGCCTGTCAGTGAGGACAGGACCACACAGCTGATCAGGAGAGTGCTACAACGTGGCGCTCCCTGATTGGCTGAAGAAACCCACTTAGACAGAAGTCAGAGTGGCTTTCTGGCATTCGTGGAAAGGTGACCCATGTGCAAACATGGGTCCCCTTTCAGTTCGTGGCTCGGGACACCGTTTTGTTTTTTTTGTCAAGTACGTGGATTACCCCTGGATTTCCCGAGGAGCCTGGACCCCTGGATCTCGTGAGTATAATTTCTTCAACAGGTACCCCTTGGATTCTACTGGAGAAGAGGACCGACCTGCGTGGGAACTTAAGGTAAGTATGTATGTATGTGTGTATGTATGTAATAAAATTATACTTTCACGGTGTGTGTGTCTTGTCTTTTTTTGGGTATTTTTTTAGTAGTAGTACTACAGGTACCAGCGGGCCCGTTTTTCCGTCGCATGCTGGTACTTGTGGTTCTCCAAGTACCAGCATGCGGGGGAGGCTTGCTGGGCCTTGTAGTACTGCTACTAAAAACAATATCTTTTCTTTTACAACAAAGGCTATCAGCCTCCCCATCTGCAGCCCATTGGATGGGGGGGGACAGCCTCGGGCTTCACCCCTGGCCCTTGGGTGGCTGGGGGGGGGACCCCTTGATTGAAGGGGTCCCCACTCCCCCAGGGTACCCCGGCCAGGGGTGACTAGTTGGATTTTTGATGCCACGGCCGCAGGGCACTATATAAAAGTGACCCCCGGCTGTGGCATTATCTGTCCAGCTAGTGGAGCCCGGTGCTGGTTTTAAAAATACGGGGGACCCCTACTCATTTTTGTCCCCCGTATTTTTGGGACCAGGACCAGGCGCAGAGCCCGATGCTGGTTGCTTAAATATGGGGGAACCCCTGTCATTTTTTTCACCATATTTTTGCAACCAGGATCGGCTCAAAGAGCCCGAGGCTGGTTATGCTTAGGAGGGGGGACCCCACGCATTTTTTTAAATTATTTTACAGTGTTTAATTAAAAAAAAAAAAATAAGAACCCCAGCACGGATCACACAGATCTGGCCGAGATTGATTGTAAAAAAAAAACGGCAGTGTTTTGCTAATCACTGCCGTAAAAATAGGTAAAAAAAAACGAATGACATCGACATCGGAAGAAAAGAAAAACCCGAATACGACAGCTTAGTAAATCCATCGTAATCAATTCAAAAAGTTGCAGTTTTACACTGTCGATGTCATTCGTGATTGAACTTTGACCTTTTTTCGGAAATTACGAATCTTAGTAAATTTACCCCAATATTGTTCTTCACAGGCAGCCTACAGATCCCAGCAAGCCTGCCCCAGCATGCCGGCACTTGGAGAACCACACTAAGACACTAAGGGCCCGCTGGCACCCGTAGTCCACCTGTAAAGAAAATATTAAAATAAAAACACAACACCTGATGTTTGAATAGTTTATTATACTGCGTCTTCACCTGGGGGCGGCGGCCTTTAAGCTCTTTTTCTTGGCCGTCGCCTCTCCAGGTCTTCCGGCGTCTTCACCTGGGGCGGCAGCCTTTAAGCTCTTTTTCATGGCTGCCGCCTCCCCAGGGCTTCCGGAAGCTCTTGCCTGCTCCCTCCCCGTCAGCGGACTGACCGCCAGTTGAGGGAGCGGGGTGATGACGCGGCGAGCCGTGATTGGCTTGCGGCAGGCATCTTGAATTTCAAAATTTACGCTGAGGCGCCATTTTTGAAATGGGTATCCGGCTATCCGCTCATGCTGCCAAACTTTGCAGAATGGCTGGGAAGGACTGGATCTTTTCGGATCCAGGTCCACTGCCAGCCACACTTTCTCTGCCTGGGGTCCCGCCTCCACGAATGTCCACAACTCCCGCCAGGTCACGCCACCGCATGTGCTTGCAGGCCAGCGGATCCAGTGTATCCGCTGGTCCAATCACATCTGCGGGACTGACAGGGGCGTGCATTCATGTGGGCTGAATGTACGCCCCTGTCATTGAGGCACATGTATAGGAGCCACTTTACTGTGTTTTTTTAATGGGCTTTTACATCCCATGGCTTGGCCACGTCCCCTGCCTGCCCCCCGCTCCCGAACTTTACATTGTCAGCGGGAGGCATCTCTCCCGCTGCCTTCCATACACGAGTGCAGGCATATTCACAGGGTGGAAATGATTAGAATAATTCAAAGAATATATCTATTACAGAATCTGTGTTATGAAATATCTTCTCTGTATTATTTAATCATTATGACAGGGGAGGCACTGCCGCCCCTGACTGCACGTCCCTGCTGATGAGCGCATTTGGTACTGGAGAGAGAGACACACAGAGAGTCCTCCTGAGTCCTGTGCCAATATGTACAGTAAGTACAGAGGCAGCTGCTATTCTTGCATGTGACAATATAGATTGATTTAATTTTTTTATCTGTATTTTAAGGTTAAGTTGCCTTTGTTCCACTTCAAGAAAACTTTATAAAACAGTTGTCTCTCAATTATGTGGAGCTATAAATAATACCAGGCAGTATTAAACTATAAGTTTAAATCTAATATACGCCATTGGTTTCAATTTAATATACACAATCTATTGGGTGGTCTTCTGTATGCCGACTGACGGGATCCCGGCGCACAGTATACCGGCACCGGGATCCCGACAGCCAGCATACCGACACTTATTCTCCCTCGTGGGGGTCCATGACCCCCCTGGAGGGAGAATAAAATAGTGTGGCGCGCATAGCGCGCCACCGTGCCCGTAGCGTGGCGAGCGCAGCGAGCCCGCAAGGGGCTCATTTGCGCTCGCCACACTGTCGATAAGCCGGCGGTCGGGCTCCCGGCGCCGGTATGCTGGTCGCCGGGATCCCGACCACCGGCATATCGTAGTGAACCCCAATCTATTATATACTGTATCCCTGCCCACAGAGCATACTGCTGCAATTGCACTGTGCAGTCCCATAGCGGGGGTGAGCAGGATGACAAGTGGGGACGGTGCTGACAAGATGTTGAGGTCTGGAGGAGTGGGGACGGACCCCCCTGTTTCAAGTGCCCAAGCCCCCCCAAAGCTTAATTTGGCCATGCTGCTGATACAACGCCCTCTGGTCACATAGCTACCCACAGCATCTCATTTATTTGATTGTAGGAACTCTGGGGTACATACAGTATATCAACAAGGCCGTATGTGCCATTTTTTGTCAGGACCTGCTTCAACCATTTAGCTTGGAGAAGCAGGTTCTTGTAACGGCAGCATGTATGATTAGGGACTTTGCCGAAGAGGAAGAGTATTAATTCACCTGTCCGGTGATTTGCAATCTCCCTTTTTCAGCGGGGAGGCTGTCACTGACCGACGCTTGCATGCATACTGCACATGCACTGGTTAAATCCCCCCCCCCCCCCCCAACAGCACCCGTAGCTCATTGGCAAAGCCTACAGCCAGGGACAGTGCTGTGCGCCAGGTATTGACAACTGCTGCTGTCGAAATTGATAGTTGCCACATTTGCCACACAATACATGGGGGAGGTGCAGTATCAGCGCACGTAAAGTGTGCTTATACCACTAAGCCCCATTACGGCAGTTCATACGTCTACCCCTGTTATATTTCTGACATTGTACTCCTGCAGTGTACATTTCAGAACAAGTGATCTATGATTGCGTCATGTGGTGTTTTATTTTCTTTGATTCGGAGAACTTGGATTAGCTTGATCTGTTTTTTTAACAACTTGACTGGCACTTATTGAGCTTTACTTGTGTACACTTGACCACCTGGTACTGTGCTCAGAACTGTACAGTATGCCAGTCATGTGGGTGTATGATGTGTATTGTATACTACACGCGCTGACATCTGGACGTACAAGCACCTGTATCTATACATACATGCGCTGACACCTGGTCATACACCAACGTACACACAATTACATCTATACATACTCATTCTGACACCTGTACGTACACTGACGTACACACACCTGCATCTATACATACACATGCTGACACCTGGACATACACCGACGTACCCACACCTGCATCTATACATACACATGCTGACACCTGGACGTACATTGACTTACCCACACCTGCATCTATACATACACATGCTGACATCTGGACGTACAAGCACCTGTATCTATACATACATGCGCTGACACCTGGTCATACACCAACGTACACACAATTACATCTATACATACTCATTCTGACACCTGTACGTACACTGACGTACACACACCTGCATCTATACATACACATGCTGACACCTGGACATACACCGACGTACCCACACCTGCATCTATACATACACATGCTGACACCTGGACGTACATTGACTTACCCACACCTGCATCTATACATACACATGCTGACACCTGGATGTACAGCGATGTACACACACCTGCATCTATACATACACATGCTGACACCTGGACGTACATTGACTTACCCACACCTGCATCTATACATACACATGCTGACACCTGGATGTACAGCGATGTACCCACACCTGCATCTATACATACATGCGCCGACACCTGGACATACACTGATGTACCCACACCTAACATCTATACATACACATGCTGACACCTGGATGTACAGCGATGTACCCACACCTGCATCTATACATACATGCGCCGACACCTGGACATACACTGATGTACCCACACCTAACATCTATACATACACATGCTGACACCTGGACGTATACAGACGTACCCACATTTGCATCTATACATACACGCGCTGACACCTGGACATACACCAACATTCCCACACCTGCATCTATACATACACATGCTGACACCTGGACATACACCGATGTACAAGCACCTGCATCTATACATACATGTGCTGACAAATGGACATACACCGACGTACCCACACTTGCATCTATACATACATGCACTGACATCTGGACATACAAGCACCTGCATCTATACATACACGCGCTGACACCTGGACATACACTGATGTACACACACCTGCATCTATACATACACATGCTGACACCTGGACATACACTGATGTACGAGAATGCAGGAGTACAGGTGCGCCAAATAGACAATAATTACAAATAAATGCTTGGTATAGTAATATTCGGACTAATAACCATGTAGTTATCAAATTGTATTTTATTCAATATAATGTTGTATCTGCATCAGCTGCATACACATAGGAGCTTCTGCAGTTCTAAAATAATAGTTGTGGTTAGAAGGTGGAGGGGGGGGGCGGTGGGGGGGAAAGAAGGTTAAGTCTGTGTACCTAAGGTACAGTGACAAGTCTGTTAAAGTAAAAGAAAAACACTCAGATAGGTGGCGTCCCACCTCTGTAGTGTCTAATGTTCTGCTGTAATGCTCAGAGCCTCTCGTGGGTGTCCGTAATTATTAGTGATGAGCGGGTTCGGTTCCTCGGAATCCGAACCCGCCCGAACTTCAGCTTTTTTTACACGGATCCGAGCGACTCGGATCTTCCCGCCTTGCTCGGTTAACCCGAGCGCGCCCGAACGTCATCATGACGCTGTCGGATTCTCGCGAGGCTCGGATTCTATCGCGAGACTCGGATTCTATATAAGGAGCCGCGCGTCGCCGCCATTTTACACGTGCATTGAGATTGATAGTGAGAGGACGTGGCTGGCGTCCTCTCCGTTTAGAGAAGAAATAGATAGGAGAGTGAGAGTGAGACAGTGACACTTCATTTACTGGAGCTTAGGAGGAGTACTCAGACAGAGAGTGCAGAATTTTGCTGATAGTATTAGTTAGTTATACTAGTGACAGAGTGAGACAGTGACACTTCATTTACTGGAGCTTAGGAGGAGTACTCAGACAGAGAGTGCAGAATTTTGCTGATAGTATTAGTTAGTTATACTAGTGACTGACCAGTGACCACCAGTGCAGTTTTATATTATTTAATATAATCCGTTCTCTGCCTGAAAAAACGATACACAGTGACTCAGTCACATACCATATCTGTGCTCAGCCCAGTGTGCTGCTGCATCATCTATGTATAATATCTGACTGTGCTCACACAGCTTAATTGTGGGGGAGACTGGGGAGCAGTTAGGTTATAGCAGGAGCCAGGAGTACATATTAAAAAATTAAACAGTGCACACTTTTTTTCTGCAGGAGTGCCACTGCCAGTGTGACTGACCAGTGACCTGACCACCAGTATATAGTATACTATATTGTATTGTGAATGTCTGCCTGTAAAAGTTAAACACACGTCGTGTGACTTGTGTGGTGTTTTTTTATTCTATAAAATAAAAAACTCATTCTGCTGACAGACAGTGTCCAGCAGGTCCGTCATTATATAATATATACCTGTCCGGCTGCAGTAGTGATATATATATATTTTTTATATCATTATTTATCATCCAGTCGCAGCAGACACAGTACGGTAGTTCACGGCTGTAGCTACCTCTGTGTCGGCACTCGGCAGTCCATCCATAATTGTATACCACCTACCCGTGGTTTTTTTTTTCTTTCTTCTTTATACATACTACATCTCATTATCATCCAGTCTATATTAGCAGCAGACACAGTACAGTACGGTAGTCCACGGCTGTAGCTACCTCTGTGTCGGCACTCGGCAGTCCGTCCATAATTGTATACCACCTACCCGTGGTTTTTTTTTTCTTTCTTCTTTATACATACTACATCTCATTATCAACCAGTCTATATTAGCAGCAGACACAGTACGGTAGTCCACGGCTGTAGCTACCTCTGTGTCGGCACTCGGCAGTCCGTCCATAATTGTATACCACCTACCCGTGGTTTTTTTTTTCTTTCTTCTTTATACATACATACTACATCTCTTTATCAACCAGTCTATATTAGCAGCAGACACAGTACGGTAGTCCACGGCTGTAGCTACCTCTGTGTCGGCACTCGGCAGTCCATCCATAATTGTATACCACCTACCCGTGGTTTTTTTTTTCTTTCTTCTTTATACATACTACATCTCATTATCATCCAGTCTATATTAGCAGCAGACACAGTACAGTAGGGTAGTCCACGGCTGTAGCTACCTCTGTGTCGGCACTCGGCAGTCCATCCATAATTGTATACTAGTATCCATCCATCTCCATTGTTTACCTGAGGTGCCTTTTAGTTGTGCCTATTAAAATATGGAGAACAAAAATGTTGAGGTTCCAAAATTAGGGAAAGATCAAGATCCACTTCCACCTCGTGCTGAAGCTGCTGCCACTAGTCATGGCCGAGACGATGAAATGCCAGCAACGTCGTCTGCCAAGGCCGATGCCCAATGTCATAGTACAGAGCATGTCAAATCCAAAACACCAAATATCAGTAAAAAAAGGACTCCAAAACCTAAAATAAAATTGTCGGAGAAGCGTAAACTTGCCAATATGCCATTTACCACACGGAGTGGCAAGGAACGGCTGAGGCCCTGGCCTATGTTCATGGCTAGTGGTTCAGCTTCACATGAGGATGGAGGCACTCAGCCTCTCGCTAGAAAAATGAAAAGACTCAAGCTGGCAAAAGCAGTAGCACCGCAAAGAACTGTGCGTTCTTCGAAATCCCAAATCCACAAGGAGAGTCCAATTGTGTCGGTTGCGATGCCTGACCTTCCCAACACTGGACGTGAAGAGCATGCGCCTTCCACCATTTGCACGCCCCCTGCAAGTGCTGGAAGGAGCACCCGCAGTCCAGTTCCTGATAGTCAGATTGAAGATGTCAGTGTTGAAGTACACCAGGATGAGGAGGATATGGGTGTTGCTGGCGCTGGGGAGGAAATTGACCAGGAGGATTCTGATGGTGAGGTGGTTTGTTTAAGTCAGGCACCCGGGGAGACACCTGTTGTCCGTGGGAGGAATATGGCCGTTGACATGCCTGGTGAAAATACCAAAAAAATCAGCTCTTCGGTGTGGAAGTATTTCACCAGAAATGCGGACAACATTTGTCAAGCCGTGTGTTCCCTTTGTCAAGCTGTAATAAGTAGGGGTAAGGACGTTAACCACCTCGGAACATCCTCCCTTATACGTCACCTGCAGCGCATTCATAATAAGTCAGTGACAAGTTCAAAAACTTTGGGCGACAGCGGAAGCAGTCCACTGACCAGTAAATCCCTTCCTCTTGTAACCAAGCTCACGCAAACCACCCCACCAACTCCCTCAGTGTCAATTTCCTCCTTCCCCAGGAATGCCAATAGTCCTGCAGGCCATGTCACTGGCAATTCTGACGAGTCCTCTCCTGCCTGGGATTCCTCCGATGCATCCTTGCGTGTAACGCCTACTGCTGCTGGCGCTGCTGTTGTTGCTGCTGGGAGTCGATGGTCATCCCAGAGGGGAAGTCGTAAGCCCACTTGTAATACTTCCAGTAAGCAATTGACTGTCCAACAGTCCTTTGCGAGGAAGATGAAATATCACAGCAGTCATCCTGCTGCAAAGCGGATAACTGAGGCCTTGACAACTATGTTGGTGTTAGACGTGCGTCCGGTATCCGCCGTTAGTTCACAGGGAACTAGACAATTTATTGAGGCAGTGTGCCCCCGTTACCAAATACCATCTAGGTTCCACTTCTCTAGGCAGGCGATACCGAGAATGTACACGGACGTCAGAAAAAGACTCACCAGTGTCCTAAAAAATGCAGTTGTACCCAATGTCCACTTAACCACGGACATGTGGACAAGTGGAGCAGGGCAGGGTCAGGACTATATGACTGTGACAGCCCACTGGGTAGATGTATGGACTCCCGCCGCAAGAACAGCAGCGGCGGCACCAGTAGCAGCATCTCGCAAACGCCAACTCTTTCCTAGGCAGGCTACGCTTTGTATCACCGCTTTCCAGAATACGCACACAGCTGAAAACCTCTTACGGCAACTGAGGAAGATCATCGCGGAATGGCTTACCCCAATTGGACTCTCCTGTGGATTTGTGGCATCGGACAACGCCAGCAATATTGTGTGTGCATTAAATATGGGCAAATTCCAGCACGTCCCATGTTTTGCACATACCTTGAATTTGGTGGTGCAGAATTTTTTAAAAAACGACAGGGGCGTGCAAGAGATGCTGTCGGTGGCCAGAAGAATTGCGGGACACTTTCGGCGTACAGGCACCACGTACAGAAGACTGGAGCACCACCAAAAACTACTGAACCTGCCCTGCCATCATCTGAAGCAAGAAGTGGTAACGAGGTGGAATTCAACCCTCTATATGCTTCAGAGGTTGGAGGAGCAGCAAAAGGCCATTCAAGCCTATACAATTGAGCACGATATAGGAGGTGGAATGCACCTGTCTCAAGTGCAGTGGAGAATGATTTCAACGTTGTGCAAGGTTCTGATGCCCTTTGAACTTGCCACACGTGAAGTCAGTTCAGACACTGCCAGCCTGAGTCAGGTCATTCCCCTCATCAGGCTTTTGCAGAAGAAGCTGGAGACATTGAAGGAGGAGCTAACACGGAGCGATTCCGCTAGGCATGTGGGACTTGTGGATGGAGCCCTTAATTCGCTTAACAAGGATTCACGGGTGGTCAATCTGTTGAAATCAG
Source organism: Pseudophryne corroboree (assembly GCF_028390025.1). NCBI lineage: Eukaryota > Metazoa > Chordata > Amphibia > Anura > Myobatrachidae > Pseudophryne > Pseudophryne corroboree. The sequence continues at coordinate 743,139,772 of NC_086447.1, read as the reverse complement.
AGCACTACATTTTGGCCACCGTGCTCGATCCTAGATTTAAAACCTACCTTGGATCTCTCTTTCCGGCAGACACAAGTCTGCTGGGGTTGAAAGACCTGCTGGTGAGAAAATTGTCAAGTCAAGCGGAACGCGACCTGTCAACATCTCCTCCTTCACATTCTCCCGCAACTGGGAGTGCGAGGAAAAGGCTCAGAATTCCGAGCCCACCCGCTGGCGGTGATGCAGGGCAGTCTGGAGCGACTGCTGATGCTGACATCTGGTCCGGACTGAAGGACCTGACAACGATTACGGACATGTCGTCTACTGTCACTGCATATGATTCTCTCAACATTGAAAGAATGGTGGAGGATTATATGAGTGACCGCATCCAAGTAGGCACGTCAGACAGTCCGTACTTATACTGGCAGGAAAAAGAGGCAATTTGGAGGCCCTTGCACAAACTGGCTTTATTCTACCTAAGTTGCCCTCCCACAAGTGTGTACTCCGAAAGAGTGTTTAGTGCCGCCGCTCACCTTGTCAGCAATCGGCGTACGAGGTTACATCCAGAAAATGTGGAGAAGATGATGTTCATTAAAATGAATTATAATCAATTCCTCCGCGGAGACATTGACCAGCAGCAATTGCCTCCACAAAGTACACAGGGAGCTGAGATGGTGGATTCCAGTGGGGACGAATTGATAATCTGTGAGGAGGGGGATGTACACGGTGATATATCGGAGGATGATGATGAGGTGGACATCTTGCCTCTGTAGAGCCAGTTTGTGCAAGGAGAGATTAATTGCTTCTTTTTTGGGGGGGGTCCAAACCAACCCGTCATATCAGTCACAGTCGTGTGGCAGACCCTGTCACTGAAATGATGGGTTGGTTAAAGTGTGCATGTCCTGTTTATACAACATAAGGGTGGGTGGGAGGGCCCAAGGACAATTCCATCTTGCACCTCTTTTTTCTTTTATTTTTCTTTGCGTCATGTGCTGTTTGGGGAGGATTTTTTGGAAGGGCCATCCTGCGTGACACTGCAGTGCCACTCCTAGATGGGCCCGGTGTTTGTGTCGGCCACTAGGGTCGCTTATCTTACTCACACAGTCAGCTACCTCATTGCGCCTCTTTTTTTCTTTGCGTCATGTGCTGTTTGGGGAGGGTTTTTTGGAAGGGACATCCTGCGTGACACTGCAGTGCCACTCCTAGTTGGGCCCGGTGTTTGTGTCGGCCACTAGGGTCGCTTATCTTACTCACACAGTCAGCTACCTCATTGCGCCTCTTTTTTTCTTTGCGTCATGTGCTGTTTGGGGAGGGTTTTTTGGAAGGGCCATCCTGCGTGACACTGCAGTGCCACTCCTAGATGGGCCCGGTGTTTGTGTCGTCCACTAGGGTCGCTTATCTTACTCACACAGTCAGCTACCTCATTGCGCCTCTTTTTTTCTTTGCGTCATGTGCTGTTTGGGGAGGGTTTTTTGGAAGGGACATCCTGCGTGACACTGCAGTGCCACTCCTAGATGGGTCCGGTGTTTGTGTCGGCCACTAGGGTCGCTTATCTTACTCACACAGTCAGCTACCTCATTGCGCCTCTTTTTTTCTTGCGTCATGTGCTGTTTGGGGAGGGTTTTTTGGAAGGGACATCCTGCGTGACACTGCAGTGCCACTCCTAGATGGGCCCGGTGTTTGTGTCGGCCACTAAGGTCGCTTATCTTACTCACACAGTCAGCTACCTCATTGCGCCTCTTTTTTTCTTTGCGTCATGTGCTGTTTGGGGAGGGTTTTTTGGAAGGGCCATCCTGCGTGACACTACAGTGCCACTCCTAGATGGGCCCGGTGTTTGTGTCGGCCACTAGGGTCGCTTATCTTACTCACACAGTCAGCTACCTCATTGCGCCTCTTTTTTTCTTTGCGTCATGTGCTGTTTGGGGAGGGTTTTTTGGAAGGGACATCCTGCGTGACACTGCAGTGCCATTCCTAGATGGGCCGGGTGTTTGTGTCGGCCACTAGGGTCGCTTATCTTACTCACACAGCGACCTCGGTGCAAATTTTAGGACTAAAAATAATATTGTGAGGTGTGAGGTATTCAGAATAGACTGAAAATGAGTGTAAATTATGGTTTTTGAGGTTAATAATACTTTGGGATCAAAATGACCCCCAAATTCTATGATTTAAGCTGTTTTTTAGGGTTTTTTGAAAAAAACACCCGAATCCAAAACACACCCGAATCCGACAAAAAAAATTCGGTGAGGTTTTGCCAAAACGCGGTCGAACCCAAAACACGGCCGCGGAACCGAACCCAAAACCAAAACACAAAACCCGAAAAATTTCCGGCGCTCATCTCTAGTAATTATGTCCAATATTAGAATGTTCCAAAAAAGTGGGGGTACCCCCGGAGGGCCGCTTGCGGCAGGGGATTCTGAGTGTAGCTACTAGTTAGGTAGTGAGGGCTCCGGACATACCGTCCACCCCTGTGCTCTGATAAATCACGGTGTCAATCTTATGAGCGCACCGTGGTTATCTGTGCAGTTTGGGAGGCGGTCACCGTCTTGGAGAGGGAGGAAGACAACTGCTTCTAGCCCTAATGGGCTGTCTGCCGTGCCTTCTCCTCTCCTACAGAGTCCCTTACCTTGTCCTCGTAGCTCCATCTGTTCTCCTCTTGCCGGCGGCCTGCTCAGTTCTTCCTCGTAGAAGGTGTCTTCCTTTCGCTTCCGGGTCGCTCCGGTCACGTGACCGCGATGTTCTCTCGGTGCAGGGGCTGTTCTTTCTTCACCCGTCCTCGTTTTCTTTTCCTTAAGGCTCTGTTGGAGTTGATGGGGATGATAAAAGTATTCTGTGGTGATATGCTTCCAACGCGTATCGGCCCGTTGTGGCCTTCGTCAGGGAATCTTTTTCAGCCATGTTTGATGTGGGCTATTTTAACCCATCTTTGGGAAAGGTCTCAGTCTCATTGGTTCTGTGTGCAAATAGGGGCGGGGGAGGGGGCGGGTTAGGGGGGAAATGGTGCATTATGAAAAATAGCACATTTGAAAAAGGTAAACGGAATAAAACGATATTATGAAAGTGCAGTTACATAGCTTGAAAAAAAAAGGGGGGGTAAACTAATAATAATAAGATGGGGAATAAATGTCAGACTAATAATGAGCATCCAATGAGAAGGATGATTATAGAATCGATATCCTACTACTGATAATAGATGGAGCTGATACTATGTATACATTTGCATGTGTATGTACATTCTCGTAGATATATATATGCACATCTGCACGTACACACGTCGTATTGTAGTGAAGATTTTGAATGAACACATCCTTAGTGTTTAATGTGGGTATATTAATGGTGATGAGTTAATTGATTATTTCAAAATTAGTCCTCTACATTTTACTTCATGCTAATGACCTAACCCTTATGGTAAATGTATTAGTCAGTACCTACAATCACTGATCTTACTTCGTTGTCTAGATTCAACCCATAGGGTTTCAAGGTTTTTAGTGTGAACATCCATTTTAGTTCTTCCTTATTTATTTTCTTAGTGAAGTCTCCTCCTCGGCAGTTTTGTTTTACCATTTTTATCCCTAAGATTCTCAACCCTGTTGGGTCTTGTCTGTGTTTCTCTCTAAAGTGATCGGAAAGGCTGTGTGTTTCTAGGCCCTTTCTTATATTCCTTATGTGTTCCGATATTCTGATCTTAAGGGGTCTCACCGTTCTCCCTATGTATTGTAAATGACAGGGGCATTCTATTAGGTAAATAACCCCCTTGGTGTGGCATGTAATATGTTCCTGAATGGTGAAAGATTCTTGAGTTTTGTTTGACTGAAAACTGAATGTGCCCTTTGTTGTGGTATGGATGGATTTACAGTATTGGCAACAGTTGCATTGGAAAAAACCTTTGTTCAATTTATTCCCTATTAAAGTAGTTTGTACCGTCTCTTTTCTTTCTAGATGGCTGTGTGTCACTTTAGATTTTAAATCTGGTGCCTTCCTGTATATTACTTTTGGTTGTCTGGGGAGTATGGTCCCTAAATGCTCGTCCTCTAAGAGGATGTGCCAGTGGTCACGTATAATCTTTTCTATATTTCTGTTTTTACAACTGTATTGGGTTTGAAAGGTGATTTTCCAATCATTCGGATCTTTTGTTTGTCCCTTTTTATTTTTATATGTCAAAAGTGTTTTTCTTTCTAGCTCTGCAGTTTCCAGTAGGTTCTTGTCTAGGGACATATAAAAAAAGTGTGGATGTTAATAGCTATATCCTCACAACCAGTGGACACCACCCCAACTGGTTAAAAAATATACCATCAGGTCAGTTTAAAAGAGTTAGGAGAAACTGTACCAAAATAGAAGATTACCATTCTCAAGCAAACGAAATGAAAAAACAATTCATGGATAGAGGATACAAAGAAGAGTCCCTAGACAAGAACCTACTGGAAACTGCAGAGCTAGAAAGAAAAACACTTTCTCTGACGTCCTAAGTGGATGCTGGGGACTCCGTCAGGACCATGGGGATTAGCGGCTCCGCAGGAGACAGGGCACAAAAGTAAAAGCTTTAGGATCAGGTGGTGTGCACTGGCTCCTCCCCCTATGACCCTCCTCCAAGCCTCAGTTAGATTTTTGTGCCCGGCCGAGAAGGGTGCAATCTAGGTGGCTCTCCTAAAGAGCTGCTTAGAGTAAAAGTTTGTTAGGTTTTGATAAGCTGAAGGCTGCATAAGCCTGAGGCCATATAAGCGATCAACTTTTTGTGATTGGTTGTTTAAATGACTAAGCAGTTGCTAGGCAGATCAGTTTTCCCGGTTGGTTTTTCCTATTGGATTAGAGGGTTGTGCATCAAGATGAAGAGGAGGGTCTTAGGTTAGTATATAGGCGGTGGCCATTTTGCTAGACTTCCTCTTGCCATTCAGTTTATGGCCCAGGAAGGTTAAGTATAACATTCCTTATTCAAATTGCTATTTACTCTGTTAATTTTCATTGCCATCACTGGGCATTATATACCCCTGTTGCTCCCTCTCAGTGGCTGTGCAGTATCTTGCCAGGTGCCAGTGGCTTTTACTAGTGTCTCCCCCCCCCCCCCCTTCGGTATGCCGCGTCCCAGACGATCAGCCCCCCCCCCCCCCCCCCCGGCGCCTCGTGGATGCGGGGAGCGCCTTCCGCTCCCGCTCCCCGAGCATAGCACCTCAGAGAGGCCTTTCTCCTGCTGCTGACAGGCGGCGGGGGCGGGCAGTTACAGCCCGCTCCCCTGCCGCACGGAGACGGGCGGCCAGCGGCCGCTCGTCACGTGGCGTCGGGACGCGCGGCTCGGCGGGGCCGCGCGCCCCGGCGCTAGCAGCGGGCCAGACCTCTCCTCATCCTCCTTCTCCCAGCGCCTCCGGTCCTCCTCCTCCGGCGGCCAGCGGCCGCTCGTCACATGGCTCCGGGACACGCGGCCCGGCCGGGCCGCGCGCCCCGGCGCTCCCCGCGGGTCAGACATCTCCTCACCCTCCTCTCAGTGCCTCCTGTCCTCCTCCGCCATCCCCGCGGACGGCTCTCGGCGGCGTCCTGGGGGCACAAGCGGTGCCGGACGGCCGCGGCAGAGCTGCGGGGGGCGAGGGGGGGGACAATCATCAACAGGGGAATATGAGCCCGGGGCAGCGGATAGTGGCTCCCGCTGTCCTCGGGACAACACAGGGCCCCAGTCTACCCCCCCTCCAGTGAGGGGACTAACACACCCCAGAACGTTGCAGCTAATGTGGGGTTGTTTGGGCCTAGTGTGGCTGGGGTGGGGGACGTGGCAGCGGCTGCTGCCGCACCCGCCCCGGCGGCAGGCACATGGCAGGGTTTCCCGCCGGCCTCGGGGGCCTGCGCGAGCGGCCCCTGGTCGGCAGCCGCCCCGCCGCCATTAACGGCGCCCCCGTTTGCAGGGTTTCAAACCCCTCCCCACGCCCTTCCCGGTCCTTTTCAGTTCGGGTCCACTCAGTCGTCCGTCTCGGCGGCTTATATGACGCCCGGCGTGGCGCTGTCGGTAGCAGCGCAGCAAGGCTTCGCGGGGAGCCAGTCCTTCCCCGGGGGTTTTGCTTGGCCTCCGGCACCGGCATTCCCCTTAGCCGCCAGCATGCCTTCCATGGGCTTCATGACGGTGTCCGGCACACAATTTTCCCCGCACGGGTCCGGCGCGGGCGCCGGCGTGCAGTCCACGTGGTCGGTCGGTGGCCCCCGAGTCGCGGTGCCCTTTCCGGCCTTTGCGGGCCTGCAGTCAGGGCAGTCACCGGGTGGTGGGTATCGGGTGGCACAGGGTTGGCCCCCTCTCCCGGCGCCCCCTCTGTTCCTTCCGGCGTCATCCGGATGGGCGGGGGCAAGCGCCTGCCCGCCGCATACTGCGTGGCAGCCCTCTTACCCCACGAGTTTTGGTGCAGTGAGCAGGTCGGCCTTTACGCAGTCGGTCGGGTACACCTCGGTGGGGGCCCCCTCCCTGCAGCTGCCGGGCGGCCATCCGCCGCGGAGCGGCGGGGCGGGCCCTCCGCCTCCGCAATTTCAGCCACTTGGTAATGATGTCTTGGTTCCCCCTGTGCCTGTTGTCCCCTCTGTTTCTCCCTCACAGGTCCCGTCCAATTCAGGGGCTACGCCCGTCAGGAGGCGAAGGTCGCGGACGACCGCGACTGCGAACGTGGAGGTGCGGCCATCAGCGGAGGCGGATGCAGCGGACGACGCGGTTCCGGGTCCTTCGAACTCCGGTGAGCTAAACATTCCTTTACACGTTTCAACTTGTAGTTCCTCATCTTCTAGCAGCGTTTCATCCGGCTCTCCGCGGCGCCCGCGTAAATTAGCTAGACTCATCGCGCGGCGAATGGCTAAGGAGGCGCATAGGGTGGCCGCTCCTGCGCAGGTGGTCCCCTCTGACCCCCCCCGTTATGGGGAGATGGTACATTGCGCCAACACGGCAGTTACAAGGGGGGTTCGCAAGCGCATGCGGGAAAAAATTCGTAAAGGGAAGTATGTAGACATATTCACCCTTACGGAGGAAATGCGGCAAGGTTTTGACTAGAGATGAGCGGGTTCGGTTTCTTTGAATCCGAACCCGCACGAACTTCACTTTTTTTTCCACGGGTCCGAGCGACTCGGATCTTCCCGCCTTGCTCGGTTAACCCGAGCGCGCCCGAACGTCATCATGACGCTGTCGGATTCTCGCGAGGCTCGGATTCTATCGCGAGACTCGGATTCTATATAAGGAGCCGCGCGTCGCCGCCATTTTCACTCGTGCATTGAGATTGATAGGGAGAGGACGTGTCTGGCGTCCTCTCCATTAGAATAGAGATAGATAGATTAGATAGAGAGAGATTGTGCAGAGTCGCAGACAGAGTTAGTTTACCACAGTCAGTGACCAGTGCAGTTGCTAGTTAACTTTTATTTAATATAATATATCCGTTCATTTCTCTCTGCTACTGTATATCCGTTCTCTGCCTGAAAAAAAAAACGATACACAGCACAGTCAGTCACACAGTGTGACTCAGTCTGTGTGCACTCAGCTCAGCCCAGTGTGCTGCACAGTCATCAATGTATAAATTAAAAGCTTATAATTAATTGTGGGGGAGACTGGGGAGCACTGCAGGTTGTTAGCAGGAGCCAGGAGTACAATTATATTAATTAACAGTGCACACTTTTGCTGCAGGAGTGGTGACCAGTGCCTGACCACCAGTATAGTATTGTTGTATACTACTAATATCTCTTTAAATATCAACCAGTCTATATTAGCAGCAGACACAGTACAGTGCGGTAGTTCACGGCTGTGGCTACCTCTGTGTCGGCACACGGCAGGCAGTCCGTCCGACCAGAATTGTATTATTTATTATTATATACCTACCACCTAACCGTGGTTTTTTTTTCATTCTTTATACCGTCATAGTGTCATCCTAATTGTTACGAGTATACTACTATCTCTTTATCAACCAGTGTACAGTGCGGTAGTTCACGGCTGTGGCTACCTCTGTGTCGGCACACGGCAGGCAGTCCGTCCGACCAGAATTGTATTATTTATTATTATATACCTACCACCTAACCGTGGTTTTTTTTTCATTCTTTATACCGTCATAGTGTCATCCTAATTGTTACGAGTATACTACTATCTCTTTATCAACCAGTGTACAGTGCGGTAGTTCACGGCTGTGGCTACCTCTGTGTCGGCACACGGCAGGCAGTCCGTCCGACCAGAATTGTATTATTTATTATTATATACCTACCACCTAACCGTGGTTTTTTTTTCATTCTTTATACCGTCATAGTGTCATCCTAATTGTTACGAGTATACTACTATCTCTTTATCAACCAGTGTACAGTGCGGTAGTTCACGGCTGTGGCTACCTCTGTGTCGGCACACGGCAGGCAGTCCGTCCGACCAGAATTGTATTATTTATTATTATATACCTACCACCTAACCGTGGTTTTTTTTTCATTCTTTATACCGTCATAGTGTCATCCTAATTGTTACGAGTATACTACTATCTCTTTATCAACCAGTGTACAGTGCGGTAGTTCACGGCTGTGGCTACCTCTGTGTCGGCACACGGCAGGCAGTCCGTCCGACCAGAATTGTATTATTTATTATTATATACCTACCACCTAACCGTGGTTTTTTTTTCATTCTTTATACCGTCATAGTGTCATCCTAATTGTTACGAGTATACTACTATCTCTTTATCAACCAGTGTACAGTGCGGTAGTTCACGGCTGTGGCTACCTCTGTGTCGGCAGTCGGCAGGCAGTCCGTCCATCCATAATTGTATTATTATTATAATATATACCACCTAACCGTGGTTTTTTTTTCATTCTTTATACCGTCATAGTGTCATACTAGTTGTTACGAGTATACTACTATCTCTTTATCAACCAGTGTACAGTGCGGTAGTTCACGGCTGTGGCTACCTCTGTGTCGGCAGTCGGCAGGCAGTCCGTCCATCCATAATTGTATTATTATTATAATATATACCACCTAACTGTGGTTTTTTTTGCATTCTTTATACCGTCGTCATAGTGTCATACTAGTTGTTACGAGTATACTACTATCTCTTTATCAACCAGTGTACAGTGCGGTAGTTCACGGCTGTGGCTACCTCTGTGTCGGCAGTCGGCAGGCAGTCCGTCCATCCATAATTGTATTATTATTATAATATATACCACCTAACCGTGGTTTTTTTTTCATTCTTTATACCGTCGTCATAGTGTCATACTAGTTGTTACGAGTATACTACTATCTCTTTATCAACCAGTGTACAGTGCGGTAGTTCACGGCTGTGGCTACCTCTGTGTCGGCAGTCGGCAGGCAGTCCGTCCATCCATAATTGTATTATTATTATAATATATACCACCTAACCGTGGTTTTTTTTTCATTCTTTATACCGTCGTCATAGTGTCATACTAGTTGTTACGAGTATACTACTATCTCTTTATCAACCAGTGTACAGTGCGGTAGTTCACGGCTGTGGCTACCTCTGTGTCGGCAGTCGGCAGGCAGTCCGTCCATCCATAATTGTATTATTATTATAATATATACCACCTAACCGTGGTTTTTTTTTCATTCTTTATACCGTCGTCATAGTGTCATACTAGTTGTTACGAGTATACTACTATCTCTTTATCAACCAGTGTACAGTGCGGTAGTTCACGGCTGTGGCTACCTCTGTGTCGGCAGTCGGCAGGCAGTCCGTCCATCCATAATTGTATTATTATTATTATAATATATACCACCTAACCGTGGTTTTTTTTTCATTCTTTATACCGTCGTCATAGTGTCATACTAGTTGTTACGAGTATACTACTATCTCTTTATCAACCAGTGTACAGTGCGGTAGTTCACGGCTGTGGCTACCTCTGTGTCGGCAGTCGGCAGGCAGTCCGTCCATCCATAATTGTATTATTATTATAATATATACCACCTAACCGTGGTTTTTTTTTCATTCTTTATACCGTCGTCATAGTGTCATACTAGTTGTTACGAGTATACTACTATCTCTTTATCAACCAGTGTACAGTGCGGTAGTTCACGGCTGTGGCTACCTCTGTGTCGGCAGTCGGCAGGCAGTCCGTCCATCCATAATTGTATTATTATTATAATATATACCACCTAACCGTGGTTTTTTTATACCACCTAACCGTGGCAGTCCGTCCATAATTGTATACTAGTATCCAATCCATCCATCTCCATTGTTTACCTGAGGTGCCTTTTAGTTCTGCCTATAAAATATGGAGAACAAAAAAGTTGAGGTTCCAAAATTAGGGAAAGATCAAGATCCACTTCCACCTCGTGCTGAAGCTGCTGCCACTAGTCATGGCCGAGACGATGAAATGCCAGCAACGTCGTCTGCCAAGGCCGATGCCCAATGTCATAGTACAGAGCATGTCAAATCCAAAACACCAAATATCAGAAAAAAAAGGACTCCAAAACCTAAAATAAAATTGTCGGAGGAGAAGCGTAAACTTGCCAATATGCCATTTACCACACGGAGTGGCAAGGAACGGCTGAGGCCCTGGCCTATGTTCATGGCTAGTGGTTCAGCTTCACATGAGGATGGAAGCACTCAGCCTCTCGCTAGAAAACTGAAAAGACTCAAGCTGGCAAAAGCACCGCAAAGAACTGTGCGTTCTTTGAAATCCCAAATCCACAAGGAGAGTCCAATTGTGTCGTTTGCGATGCCTGACCTTCCCAACACTGGACGTGAAGAGCATGCGCCTTCCACCATTTGCACGCCCCCTGCAAGTGCTGGAAGGAGCACCCGCAGTCCAGTTCCTGATAGTCAGATTGAAGATGTCAGTGTTGAAGTACACCAGGATGAGGAGGATATGGGTGTTGCTGGCGCTGGGGAGGAAATTGACCAGGAGGATTCTGATGGTGAGGTGGTTTGTTTAAGTCAGGCACCCGGGGAGACACCTGTTGTCCGTGGGAGGAATATGGCCGTTGACATGCCAGGTGAAAATACCAAAAAAATCAGCTCTTCGGTGTGGAGGTATTTCACCAGAAATGCGGACAACAGGTGTCAAGCCGTGTGTTCCCTTTGTCAAGCTGTAATAAGTAGGGGTAAGGACGTTAACCACCTCGGAACATCCTCCCTTATACGTCACCTGCAGCGCATTCATAATAAGTCAGTGACAAGTTCAAAAACTTTGGGTGACAGCGGAAGCAGTCCACTGACCAGTAAATCCCTTCCTCTTGTAACCAAGCTCACGCAAACCACCCCACCAACTCCCTCAGTGTCAATTTCCTCCTTCCCCAGGAATGCCAATAGTCCTGCAGGCCATGTCACTGGCAAGTCTGACGAGTCCTCTCCTGCCTGGGATTCCTCCGATGCATCCTTGCGTGTAACGCCTACTGCTGCTGGCGCTGCTGTTGTTGCCGCTGGGAGTCGATGGTCATCCCAGAGGGGAAGTCGTAAGCCCACTTGTACTACTTCCAGTAAGCAATTGACTGTTCAACAGTCCTTTGCGAGGAAGATGAAATATCACAGCAGTCATCCTACTGCAAAGCGGATAACTGAGTCCTTGACAACTATGTTGGTGTTAGACGTGCGTCCGGTATCCGCCGTTAGTTCACAGGGAACTAGACAATTTATTGAGGCAGTGTGCCCCCGTTACCAAATACCATCTAGGTTCCACTTCTCTAGGCAGGCGATACCGAGAATGTACACGGACGTCAGAAAAAGACTCACCAGTCTCCTAAAAAATGCAGTTGTACCCAATGTCCACTTAACCACGGACATGTGGACAAGTGGAGCAGGGCAGGGTCAGGACTATATGACTGTGACAGCCCACTGGGTAGATGTATGGACTCCCGCCGCAAGAACAGCAGCGGCGGCACCAGTAGCAGCATCTCGCAAACGCCAACTCTTTCCTAGGCAGGCTACGCTTTGTATCACCGCTTTCCAGAATACGCACACAGCTGAAAACCTCTTACGGCAACTGAGGAAGATCATCGCGGAATGGCTTACCCCAATTGGACTCTCCTGTGGATTTGTGGCATCGGACAACGCCAGCAATATTGTGTGTGCATTAAATATGGGCAAATTCCAGCACGTCCCATGTTTTGCACATACCTTGAATTTGGTGGTGCAGAATTTTTTAAAAAACGACAGGGGCGTGCAAGAGATGCTGTCGGTGGCCAGAAAAATTGCGGGACACTTTCGGCGTACAGGCACCACGTACAGAAGACTGGAGCACCACCAAAAACTACTGAACCTGCCCTGCCATCATCTGAAGCAAGAAGTGGTAACGAGGTGGAATTCAACCCTCTATATGCTTCAGAGGTTGGAGGAGCAGCAAAAGGCCATTCAAGCCTATACAATTGAGCACGATATAGGAGATGGAATGCACCTGTCTCAAGTGCAGTGGAGAATGATTTCAACGTTGTGCAAGGTTCTGATGCCCTTTGAACTTGCCACACGTGAAGTCAGTTCAGACACTGCCAGCCTGAGTCAGGTCATTCCCCTCATCAGGCTTTTGCAGAAGAAGCTGGAGGCATTGAAGAAGGAGCTAACACGGAGCGATTCCGCTAGGCATGTGGGACTTGTGGATGCAGCCCTTAATTCGCTTAACAAGGATTCACGGGTGGTCAATCTGTTGAAATCAGAGCACTACATTTTGGCCACCGTGCTCGATCCTAGATTTAAAGCCTACCTTGGATCTCTCTTTCCGGCAGACACAGGTCTGCTGGGGTTGAAAGACCTGCTGGTGACAAAATTGTCAAGTCAAGCGGAACGCGACCTGTCAACATCTCCTCCTTCACATTCTCCCGCAACTGGGGGTGCGAGGAAAAGGCTCAGAATTCCGAGCCCACCCGCTGGCGGTGATGCAGGGCAGTCTGGAGCGACTGCTGATGCTGACATCTGGTCCGGACTGAAGGACCTGCCAACGATTACGGACATGTCGTCTACTGTCACTGCATATGATTCTCTCAACATTGATAGAATGGTGGAGGATTATATGAGTGACCGCATCCAAGTAGGCACGTCACACAGTCCGTACTTATACTGGCAGGAAAAAGAGGCAATTTGGAGGCCCTTGCACAAACTGGCTTTATTCTACCTAAGTTGCCCTCCCACAAGTGTGTACTCCGAAAGAGTGTTTAGTGCCGCCGCTCACCTTGTCAGCAATCGGCGTACGAGGTTACATCCAGAAAATGTGGAGAAGATGATGTTCATTAAAATGAATTATAATCAATTCCTCCGCGGAGACATTGACCAGCAGCAATTGCCTCCACAAAGTACACAGGGAGCTGAGATGGTGGATTCCAGTGGGGACGAATTGATAATCTGTGAGGAGGGGGATGTACACGGTGATATATCGGAGGGTGAAGATGAGGTGGACATCTTGCCTCTGTAGAGCCAGTTTGTGCAAGGAGAGATTAATTGCTTCTTTTTTGGGGGGGGTCCAAACCAACCCGTCATATCAGTCACAGTCGTGTGGCAGACCCTGTCACTGAAATGATGGGTTGGTTAAAGTGTGCATGTCCTGTTTTGTTTATACAACATAAGGGTGGGTGGGAGGGCCCAAGGATAATTCCATCTTGCACCTCTTTTTTCTTTTCTTTTTCTTTGCATCATGTGCTGATTGGGGAGGGTTTTTTGGAAGGGACATCCTGCGTGACACTGCAGTGCCACTCCTAGATGGGCCCGGTGTTTGTGTCGGCCACTAGGGTCGCTAATCTTACTCACACAGCTACCTCATTGCGCCTCTTTTTTTCTTTGCGTCATGTGCTGTTTGGGGAGGGTTTTTTGGAAGGGACATCCTGCGTGACACTGCAGTGCCACTCCTAGATGGGCCCGGTGTTTGTGTCGGCCACTAGGGTCGCTAATCTTACTCACACAGTCAGCTACCTCATTGCGCCTCTTTTTTTCTTTGCGTCATGTGCTGTTTGGGGAGGGTTTTTTGGAAGGGCCATCCTGCGTGACACTGCAGTGCCACTCCTAGATGGGCCCGGTGTTTGTGTCGGCCACTAGGGTCGCTAATCTTACTCACACAGCTACCTCATTGCGCCTCTTTTTTTCTTTGCGTCATGTGCTGTTTGGGGAGGGTTTTTTGGAAGGGCCATCCTGCGTGACACTGCAGTGCCACTCCTAGATGGGCCCGGTGTTTGTGTCGGCCACTAGGGTCGCTAATCTTACTCACACAGCTACCTCATTGCGCCTCTTTTTTTCTTTGCGTCATGTGCTGTTTGGGGAGGGTTTTTTGGAAGGGACATCCTGCGTGACACTGCAGTGCCACTCCTAGATGGGCCCGGTGTTTGTGTCGGCCACTAGGGTCGCTTATCTTACTCACACAGCGACCTCGGTGCAAATTTTAGGACTAAAAATAATATTGTGAGGTGTGAGGTATTCAGAATAGACTGAAAATGAGTGTAAATTATGGTTTTTGAGGTTAATAATACTTTGGGATCAAAATGACCCCCAAATTCTATGATTTAAGCTGTTTTTTAGTGTTTTTGGAAAAAAACACCCGAATCCAAAACACACCCGAATCCGACAAAAATAATTCGGTGAGGTTTTGCCAAAACGCGTTCGAACCCAAAACACGGCCGCGGAACCGAACCCAAAACCAAAACACAAAACCCGAAAAATTTCAGGCGCTCATCTCTAGTTTTGACGCAGCCAAGAAGCCGGGCGGTAGGGGGGAAAGTGCGTTCCGCAATTTTCACCAGTGGCTACGGGGGTTTTTGGTGTTCACGGCTTGCTACACGGAATCTCGGCCCTCGGAGTATGCCAGCTTAGTTAAATACTTGTTTCTGGTACACGATATGTACTTGAAATCCAAGGGTTCCGCCTGGCGTGATTACGACGAGAAGTTTCGTCGCAATCAGGATGGCAACCCCATCCTCCCCGCGGGTTTTAAGGATGTGGAGGTGTGGTTGGAGGTCACGCAGCAGGTCAAACCCACCCCGGATGTCACGGCCAAGAAGCCCGGGGCGGCCGGGGCGGCGGGTCCCCGATTAACGGGGAAAGGCAAGTGCTTTGCCTACAACGACGGCAAATGCGTCAAAGGAACGGGTTGTCGTTTTCGCCACTCATGTAGGTTGTGCGGAGCAAGTCACCCGGCCAAGGAATGCACCTCGGCGACAGGCAGTAAGCCTGCCGCTTCCACCGAGGCCGGTGGAATTGGCAAGTAAGGCCTTCTCCCCGATTATAGTTCCTGAGTTGCAGCGCTGGCTTACCTTGTACCCCGATGAGTCGGCGGCATCGTTTCTCTTGGAGGGCTTTCAGCACGGTTTTCGTTTGCCAATTTCGGATTCGGTGTATGTGGTTGCGCGCCAGAATTTGAGATCGGCTCGCGAATTCCCGCAGGAAGTCCGGCGGAAGGTCGAGGGGGAGATTGGGCTGGGGCGCATGGCTGGGCCCTACGCCTTTTCCCCGCTGCCCTCCTTGTGCATTTCCCCAGTAGGGGTAGTGCCCAAGAAGGCCATAGGCAAGTTTCGTTTGATACAGCACTTGTCGCACCCGCCGGGGTTGTCGGTCAACGACGCTATCCCGGAGGCCCAGTGCAGGGTGCGATATCAGTCTTTTGACGACGCGCTGCGCTTGGTGAAGGATTGTGGTCCGGGGAGTCTGTTGGCAAAACTGGACGTGGAGTCGGCCTTTCGTCTACTCCCGCTACACCCAGATTCCCTGCGGTTCCTGGGTTTCAAAATAGGGGGCGAATTATACGTGGATCGGTGTCTCCCCATGGGTTGCTCTGTCTCCTGCGCCTACTTTGAGTGCTTTAGCACATTTTTACACTGGTGCGTCCAGACCGCCTCCGGACAACTGGGGGTGGCTCACTACCTGGATGACTTTCTCTTTGTTGGGCCCGGGGACAGTTCGGTCTGTGGGGACATTCTCTCTGTGGCCAGGTCGTTATTCTGCGCTTTAGGGGTGCCGGTTGCTCAAGATAAGTGCGAGGGCCCTTGCACTTGTCTTAGCTATTTAGGTATCGAAATTGACACGGTAGGGGGGTGCTGTCGCTTGCCCGAGGATAAGGTGCGGAAGCTATTGGGTTTGATTACAGACTGTTTAGGAAAACGCAGGGTTCGGCTTAAGCAGGTGCAGTCCTTGCTTGGTTCTCTCAATTTTGCGTGTCGGATTATCCCCATGGGTAGGATTTTCTGTCGCAAACTCGAGCGGGCCACGGCGGGGACGGTACGGCAGAATCACTCCGTGTACCTTTCCCGCGAGATCAGAGATGATTTGCGGATTTGGGTCTCTTTCCTGGTGTCCTTCAACAGGGAGGTGTTGTGGCCCGCTCCTTGTTGTTCCAGTAAGCAGCTGCAATTGTTCACGGATGCTTCAGGCAGTCGAGGGTTTGGCGCGTTCTTCGCTGGCGAATGGTGCGCTGCGGCTTGGCCGGCATCTTGGGTAACGCGCGGGTTTACCAAGAACCTTCTGTTGCTGGAATTGTTCCCGATCTTAGTGGCGCTTGAGTTATGGGCCGGACGGTTCGCAAATAGGGACATCTTGTTTCTTTGCGACAACTTGGGGGTAGTGCATGCGATTAATAATCAGCGTTCCTCCTCACCGCAGGCACTGAGACTGCTAAGGCATTTAGTGTTGGTTTGTTTGCAGCGCAATATTAATTTTAGGGCTCGCCACGTTCCTGGAGTTGACAATGGAATTGCGGATGCACTGTCCCGGTTCCAATTTGACAAGTTCAGGACGTTGGTTCCGGGAGCGGAGGCAGAGGGGTTACAATGCCCACCTTCTGTCTGGCAGATGGTCGAATCGGTTTAACGGCTTTAGCCAGGTGTGCGCTGGCTCCCTCCACGCTACGAGCGTATGATGCTGCATGGCGGGATTGGTCAGCCTTTCAGAGTAGGTACGGGGTTGCAGGTGAGTCCTCGGCCGACGCCCTGTTGACCTTTGTTTGGGAGCATTACCAAAACGGTAGGTCAAAAGCGGCCATGGCCACTGCCCTTGCGGGCATCGCCTTTCATTCGCGGCTCCACGGGACGACGGACACCACGGGGTCGTTTGTCCTTTCCAGAGCGCTGAAAGGTTGGGCTAGGTTGCACCCGGCGCCTGCGGATTCACGTAGGCCTATAACGTTGCAGCTGCTAGCAGAATTGCTGCGCGTGCTACCTCGGATTGCGTCCTCGGAATTTGAGGTGGCATTGTTTAGTAGCGCGTATGCCCTGGCCTTTTTCGGGGCTTTTCGGGTGAGCGAGTTAGTGGCGAGCAGCAAGGCGTCCCGGGAATCGGGTCTGCTCTACGAGAATGTGCGCTTGCAGGAGGGCCTGTTGCTCTGTAGGATTGTGCGATCCAAGACAGATCAAACAGGTCGGGGTCGCTGGTTGTCCTTGGAGGCTCAGGAAGGAAGGGGCGTTTGCCCGCTGCGGTTGACGCAAGAGTATGTGCGGTTAAGACCTCCGGGGGGCAACCAGTTGCTGGTGCACGCGCAGTCGGACCCTCTGACAAAGTTTCAGTTCTCATCTGTGTTCAAGAAATGTTTGACGGCGCTGGGCTTGCAGGAGGCGGACTTCGGTACTCATTCCTTTCGGATTGGGGCGGCTACCCATGCGGCGGCCGCTGGTTCATCACCGGCGGCTATTCGGGAGTTGGGTCGCTGGAGGTCGGCCTCCTATAAGTCCTATGTCCGTATAGATAAGTTATAAGTGCGCCTGTTGCGCTAACCCAAAAACGTGTTTACTCGTCGGTTTTTGAACGCTTACCGTTCAGGAATCGAGGGTGTGAAGTGAATTTTTAAAATTTTTCCTCCGAGGGGGCCTAATTTCAATTGGCTGTTCTATCAAGGTCCACGGGAGGTTTTTTGAGTTTTCTCCTTCACTTGGGTTTAATTTGGTTACGTTGTGTTTAAGTTACAGATTATGTGCATAATCTGACGTTAGGATATTTTCTTTTACAGCTGTCATCAATTTTGGAGACCACATATGGATGGTTGGTCATTCCTATATTTTTTGGGCGGAGAAACATCCCATGGCATCTAGGGCGACTGAGATTTTTGGGTCCAGGCAATTGAGATGGTTAGGTGTTAGGGGTATGTTATGGGGTGATCTGTTGCGCGTCCTTTTTTCTCGGGAGCGCCGCTGGGGTCGCCCCAGTTGTATTATCATTCATTTGGGTGGTAATGATCTAGGCCGAGTTAAAGGCATAGACTTGATTTTGTCTATAAAGGCGGATGTGGTGGCGATCCGTTGTCACTGGCCTGGGGTATGCATTGTCTGGTCGGAAATGGTGCCCCGTTTCCATTGGCGTGGTGCGGTGCGTTTCTCGGCGCTGGAGAAAGCACGCAAAAAGGTGAATTCTACGGTGTCTCTTTTTGTCAAGGCCATAGGCGGAGTGGCAATCAAGCATCCTCTGCTGGTGCTGCGGAACAGGCAGTTCTACAGAGACGATGGGGTTCACCTTTCTCCGGAAGGAGTGCAGTTTTTTCTGGAGGATATTTTTGGTCTTTTTCGGTAGAGCTAGTTAGTTTTTTGGTTTGGTTAATGTTCTGTTTGCGGATGGCGGTGGCGGTTTGGTAAACCTTGGTGGCGGGAAATCGCTGCCAACCAGCTGTCACACAGGCATAAGTGGTCATTGTGGGGCTCCCTCTTTAGAAGGACGGCAGGTGTGTCCTTTTCTTGCGGTTGGACATTTAGACGTTCCCCTGCGGGAACCGAACGTTTGCCAGAGAGAGAGGGGTAAGGCCAGCACAATGCGGTTTATGCGGGAAGGAGGCGGGGTAGGTGTACTCCCCTCCTTGGTTTGGTGGTTTTCATCTAGGTGACTGGTGCTGGTGTTTGGCAGCGGTTTTCTGTTTTGCCATCCTCCAAACTAAGTTAAATATATATTCAAATCAATTCTAATTCGGCCTCAATTATTAGTTTAAAGAGTTGGTCAGCGATTAATAAACATCGTCTGACCTTTAACTCCAGCTACTGTGTCCGTGTCTTTATTTCAGTGTGTGGTGTGGTTTTATTTAGTGATAAGCTAGCTTAAAGAAAAGGTTTAGGTAATCACAATAAAGTTATGAGCGGCTTATTATTTTCAGTGAGTCCTGCTGGCAACAGGCTCACTGCTACGAGGGAC
This sequence comes from Pseudophryne corroboree, assembly GCF_028390025.1. Classification (NCBI taxonomy): domain Eukaryota; kingdom Metazoa; phylum Chordata; class Amphibia; order Anura; family Myobatrachidae; genus Pseudophryne; species Pseudophryne corroboree. The sequence goes on along the minus strand of NC_086447.1, from coordinate 743,120,795 downwards.
TTAGGGGAGAGAAGTGAACTCACCTGCGTGCAGGATGGATTGGCTTCTTAGGCTACTGGACACCATTAGCTCCAGAGGGAGTCGGAACTAGAGATGAGCGGGTTCGGTTTCTCTGAATCCGAACCCGCCAGAACTTCATGTTTTTTTTCACGGGTCCGAGCGACTCGGATCTTCCCGCCTTGCTCGGTTAACCCGAGCGCGCCCGAACGTCATCATGACGCTGTCGGATTCTCGCGAGGCTCGGATTCTATCGCGAGACTCGGATTCTATATAAGGAGCCCGCGTCGCCACCATTTTCACACGTGCATTGAGATTGATAGGGAGAGGACGTGGCTGGCGTCCTCTCCGTTTAGAATTAGAATAGATTAGAGAGACACTTGATTTACTAATTTTGGGGAGCATTAGGAGTACTCAGTAGTGTACAGTGCAGAGTTTTGCTGATAGTGACCAGTGACCACCACTTTTATTTATAATCCGTTCTCTGCCTGAAAAAAGCGATACACAGCACACAGTGACTCAGTCACATACCATATCTGTGTGCACTGCTCAGGCTCAGGCCAGTGTGCTGCATCATCTATTATCTATATATAATATTATATATATCTGTCTGACTGCTCAGCTCACACAGCTTATAATTGTGGGGGAGACTGGGGAGCACTACTGCAGTGCCAGTTATAGGTTATAGCAGGAGCCAGGAGTACATAATATATTATATAGTGAGTGACCACCAGACACACAGTGCAGTTTATTTAATATATCCGTTCTCTGCCTGAAAAAAGCGATACACACAGTGACTCAGTCAGTCACATACCATATCTGTGTGCACTGCTCAGGCTCAGGCCAGTGTGCTGCATCATCTATATATATATTATATATCTGTCTGACTGCTCAGCTCACACAGCTTATAATTGTGGGGGAGACTGGGGAGCACTACTGCAGTGCCAGTTATAGGTTATAGCAGGAGCCAGGAGTACATAATATTATATTAAAATTAAACAGTGCACACTTTTGCTGCAGGAGTGCCACTGCCAGTGTGACTAGTGACCAGTGACCTGACCACCAGTATATAATATTAGTAGTATACTATCTCTTTATCAACCAGTCTATATTAGCAGCAGACACAGTACAGTGCGGTAGTTCACGGCTGTGGCTACCTCTGTGTCGGCACTCGGCAGCCCGTCCATAATTGTATATACCACCTAACCGTGGTTTTTTTTTCTTTCTTTATACATACATACTAGTTACGAGTATACTATCTCTTTATCAACCAGTCTATATATTAGCAGCAGACACAGTACAGTGCGGTAGTTCACGGCTGTGGCTACCTCTGTGTCGGCACTCGGCAGCCCGTCCATAATTGTATATACCACCTAACCGTGGTTTTTTTTTCTTTCTTTATACATACATACTAGTTACGAGTATACTATCTCTTTATCAACCAGTCTATATATTAGCAGCAGACACAGTACAGTGCGGTAGTTCACGGCTGTGGCTACCTCTGTGTCGGCACTCGGCAGCCCGTCCATAATTGTATACTAGTATCCAATCCATCCATCTCCATTGTTTACCTGAGGTGCCTTTTAGTTGTGCCTATTAAAATATGGAGAACAAAAATGTTGAGGTTCCAAAATTAGGGAAAGATCAAGATCCACTTCCACCTCGTGCTGAAGCTGCTGCCACTAGTCATGGCCGAGACGATGAAATGCCAGCAACGTCGTCTGCCAAGGCCGATGCCCAATGTCATAGTACAGAGCATGTCAAATCCAAAACACCAAATATCAGTAAAAAGCCTCTTTTTTTCTTTGCGTCATGTGCTGTTTGGGGAGGGTTTTTTGGAAGGGACATCCTGCGTGACACTGCAGTGCCACTCCTAGATGGGCCCGGTGTTTGTGTCGGCCACTAGGGTCGCTAATCTTACTCACACAGCTACCTCATTGCGCCTCTTTTTTTCTTTGCGTCATGTGCTGTTTGGGGAGGGTTTTTTGGAAGGGACATCCTGCGTGACACTGCAGTGCCACTCCTAGATGGGCCCGGTGTTTGTGTCGGCCACTAGGGTCGCTAATCTTACTCACACAGCTACCTCATTGCGCCTCTTTTTTTCTTTGCGTCATGTGCTGTTTGGGGAGGGTTTTTTGGAAGGGACATCCTGCGTGACACTGCAGTGCCACTCCTAGATGGGCCCGGTGTTTGTGTCGGCCACTAGGGTCGCTAATCTTACTCACACAGCTACCTCATTGCGCCTCTTTTTTTCTTTGCGTCATGTGCTGTTTGGGGAGGGTTTTTTGGAAGGGCCATCCTGCGTGACACTGCAGTGCCACTCCTAGATGGGCCCGGTGTTTGTGTCGGCCACTAGGGTCGCTAATCTTACTCACACAGCTACCTCATTGCGCCTCTTTTTTTCTTTGCGTCATGTGCTGTTTGGGGAGGGTTTTTTGGAAGGGACATCCTGCGTGACACTGCAGTGCCACTCCTAGATGGGCCCGGTGTTTGTGTCGGCCACTAGGGTCGCTTATCTTACTCACACAGCGACCTCGGTGCAAATTTTAGGACTAAAAATAATATTGTGAGGTGTGAGGTATTCAGAATAGACTGAAAATGAGTGTAAATTATGGTTTTTGAGGTTAATAATACTTTGGGATCAAAATGACCCCCAAATTCTATGATTTAAGCTGTTTTTTAGTGTTTTTTGAAAAAAACACCCGAATCCAAAACACACCCGAATCCGACAAAAAAAATTCGGTGAGGTTTTGCCAAAACGCGGTCGAACCCAAAACACGGCCGCGGAACCGAACCCAAAACCAAAACACAAAACCCGAAAAATTTCAGGCGCTCATCTCTAGTCGGAACACAGGTCTCACCCTGGGGTTCGTCCCGGAGCCGCGCCGCCGACCCCCCTTGCAGATGCCGAAAAGTGAAGGTCCAGAAACGGCGACAGAAGACTCTTCAGTCTTCATAAGGTAGCGCACAGCACTGCAGCTGTGCGCCATTGTTGTCAGCACACTTCATAGCAGCGGTCACTGAGGGTGCAGGGCGCTGGGGGGGGGGCGCCCTGGGCAGCAATGATAGTACCTTATTCTGGCTAAAAATACATCACATATAGCCCCTGGGGGCTATATGGATGTATTTAACCCCTGCCAGATCTCAGAAAAACGGGAGAAGAAGCCCGCCGAAAAGGGGGCGGGGCCTATTCTCCTCAGCACACAGCGCCATTTTCCCTCACAGAAATGCTGGTGGGAAGGCTCCCAGGCTCTCCCCTGCACTGCACTACAGAAACAGGGTTAAAACAGAGAGGGGGGGCACTTATTTGGCGATATGTATATATATATTAAAATGCTATAAGGGAAAAACACTTATATAAAGGTTGTCCCTGTATAATTATAGCGTTTTTGGTGTGTGCTGGCAAACTCTCCCTCTGTCTCCCCAAAGGGCTAGTGGGGTCCTGTCCTCTATCAGAGCATTCCCTGTGTGTGTGCTGTGTGTCGGTACGTGTGTGTCGACATGTATGAGGACGATGTTGGTGAGGAGGCGGAGCAATTGCCTGAAATGGTGATGTCACTCTCTAGGGAGTCGACACCGGAATGGATGGCTTATTTAAGGAATTACGTGATAATGTCAACACGCTGCAAGGTCGGTTGACGACATGAGACGGCCGTCAAACAAATTAGTACCTGTCCAGGCGTCTCAAACACCGTCAGGGGCTGTAAAACGCTCATTTACCTCAGTCGGTCGACACAGACACAGACACGGACACTGACTCCAGTGTCGACGGTGAAGAAACAAACGTATTTTCCTTTAGGGCCACACGTTACATGTTAAGGGCAATGAAGGAGGTGTTACATATTTCTGATACTACAAGTACCACAAGAAGGGTATTATGTGGGGTGTGAAAAAACTACCTGTAGTTTTTCCTGAATCAGATAAATTAAATGAAGTGTGTGATGATGCGTGGGTTTCCCCCGATAGAAAATTATTGGCGGTATACCCTTTCCCGCCAGAAGTTAGGGCGCGTTGGGAAACACCCTTTAGGGTGGATAAGGCGCTCACACGCTTATCAAAACAAGTGGCGGTACCGTCTCCAGATAGGGCCGCCCTCAAGGAGCCAGCTGAGAGGCTGGAAAATATCCTAAAAAGGTATATACACACATACTGGTGTTATACTGCGACCAGCGATCGCCTCAGCCTGGATGTGCAGCGCTGGGGTGGCTTGGTCGGATTCCCTGACTGAAAATATTGATACCCTTGACAGGGACAGTATTTTATTGACTATAGAGCATTTAAAGGATGCATTTCTATATATGCGAGATGCACAGAGGGATATTTGCACTCTGGCATCAAGAGTAAGTGCGATGTCCATATCTGCCAGAAGATGTTTATGGACACGACAGTGGTCAGGTGATGCAGATTCCAAACGGCACATGGAAGTATTGCCGTATAAAGGGGAGGAGTTATTTGGGGTCGGTCCATCGAACCTGGTGGCCTCGGCAACAGCTGGAAAATCCACCTTTTTTACCCCAAATCACATCTCAGCAGAAAAAGACACCGTCTTTTCAGCCTCGGTCCTTTCGTCCCCATAAGGGCAAGCGGGCAAAAGGCCAGTCATATCTGTCCAGGGATAGAGGAAAGGGAAGAAGACTGCAGCAGGCAGCCCATTACCAGGAACAGAAGCCCTCCACAGCTTCTGCCAAGTCCTCAGCATGACGCTGGGGCCGTACAAGCGGACTCAAGTGCGGTGGGGGGTCGTCTCAAGAGTTTCAGCGCGTAGTGGGCTCACTCGCAAGTGGACCCCTGGATCCTACAAGTAGTATCCCAGGGGTACAGACTGGAGATTCGAGACGTCTCCCCCTCGCAGGCTCCTGATGTCTGCTTTACCAACGTCTTCCTCCGACAGGGAGGCAGTATTGGAAACAATTCACAAGCTGTATTCCCAGCAGGTGATAATCAAAGTACCCCTCCTACAACAAGGAAAGGGGTATTATTCCACACTATATTGTGGTACTGAAGCCAGACGGCTCGGTGAGACCTATTCTAAATGGGAAATCTTTGAACACTTACATACAAAGGTTCAAATCAAGATGGAGTCACTCAGAGCAGTGATAGCGAACCAGGAAGAAGGGGACTATATGGTGTCCCTGGACATTAAGGATGCTTACCTCCATGTCCCAAATTGCCCTTCTCACCAAGGGTACCTCAGGTTCGTGGTACGGAACTGTCACTATCAGTTTCAGACGCTGCCGTTTGGATTGTCCACGGCACCCCGGGTCTTTACCAAAGTAATGGCCGAAATGATGATTCTTCTTCAAGGAAAAGGCGTCTTAATTATCCCTTACTTGGACGATCTCCTGATAAGGGCAAGGTCCAGAGAACAGTTGGAAGTCGGAGTAGCACTATCTCAAGTAGTTCTACGACAGCACGGGTGGATTCTAAATATCCAAAATCGCAGCCGTTTCCGACGACACGTCTGCTGTTCCTAGGGATGGTTCTGGACACAGTCCAGAAAAAGGTGTTTCTCCCGGAGGAGAAAGCCAGGGAGTTATCCGAGCTAGTCAGGAACCTCCTAAAACCAGGAAAAGTGTCAGTGCATCATTGCACAAGAGTCCTGGGAAAAATGGTGGCTTATTACGAAGCGATTCCATTCGGCAGATTCCACGCAAGAACTTTTCAGTGGGATCTGCTGGACAAATGGTCCGGATCGCATTTTCAGATGCATCAGCGGATAACCCTATCTCCAAGGACAAGGGTGTCTCTCCTGTGGTGGTTACAGAGTGCTCATCTTCTAGAGGGCCGCAGATTCGGCATTCAGGATTGGATGCTGGTGACCACGGAGGCCAGCCTGAGAGGCTGGGGAGCAGTCACACAGGGAAAAAATTTCCAGGGAGTGTGATCAAGTCTGGAGATTTTTCTCCACATAAATATACTGGAGCTAAGGGCAATTTACAATGCACTAAGCTTAGCAAGACCTCTGCTTCAAGGTCAGCCGGTATTGATCCAGTGGGACAACATCACGGCAGTCGCCCACGTAAACAGACAGGGCGGCACAAGAAGCAGGAGGGCAATGGCAGAAACTGCAAGGATTTTTCGCTGGGCGGAAAATCATGTGATAGCACTGTCAGCAGTGTTCATTCTGGGAGTGGACAACTGGGAAGCAGACTTCCTCAGCAGGCACAACCTCCACCCGGGAGAGTGGGGACTTCATCGGGAAGTCTTCCACATGATTGTGAACCGTTGGAAAAGACCAAAGGTGGACATGATGGCGTCCCGCCTGAACAAAGAACTGGACAAGTATTGCGCCAGGTCAAAAGACCCTCAGGCAATAGCTGTGGACGTTCTGGTAACACCGTGGGTGTACCAGTCGGTGTATGTCTTCCCTCCTCTGCTTCTCATACCCAAGGTATTGAGAATTATAAGACGTAGAGGAGTAAGAACTATACTCGTGGCTCCGGATTGGCCAAGAAGGACTTGGTACCCGGAACTTCAAGAGATGCTCACAGAGGACTCATGGCCTCTGCCGCTAAGAAGGGACTTGCTTCAGCAAGTACCATGTCTGTTCCAAGACTTACCGCGGCTGCGTTTGACGGCATGGCGGTTGAACGCCGGATCCTAAGGGAAAAAGGCATTCCGGAAGAGGTCATTCCTACCCTGGTCAAAGCCAGGAAGGAGGTGACCGCACAACATTATCACCACATGTGGCGAAAATATGTTGCGTGGTGTGAGGCCAGGAAGGCCCCATGAAGAAATTTCAACTCGGTCGTTTCCTGCATTTCCTGCAAACAGGAGTGTCTATGGGCCTGTCAAAGTCAAAAATATTACATAGAGAGACCATATAAACTGCACACATATAAGTCGCTATACTTGCAAATATGCGCAGCGAGCACAGCAATATATGGAAACACGCATTTGCTCGGACATGGCACTGAGATGGATTCGGCGCTTGTTTCATACAGTACATGGTTATAATAATGAACAGCACCAGACATCATGGAGATTTAGAATTGGCTAATGAATTAATGTCATGGATGTGTATCATTCGAACCGAACCAGATAAACACATCATGTTTGGTATTGAAGCAAGCAGAATGAGGTGTGGGTTAGTTTGAGGCCTGTTGTGTTGTTGTGGGACATTGCAGCGGATAGATATGATTATATGTATAAAAGCTAAGATCATATTGTTAGAACAATGGATGCTCAAGACAACCTTTTACTAAGTTTTCAGGGCTGAACCTGATTAGCATATACAAAGAGAATGGTGACTCAATACAAAGGAGAAAGAAAGACCCCTCCCCCAGGTACTGGTCAAACAGGAAGGTAGTGGTCAGGTGTGGCCTCAGAGAACAGATGTAATGTAGCTACACTCACAGACACACACACAGCTACCTGGCACCAAGCAGCATGGCGGCTGAATCCCCAGGACATCCTCCAAACTAAAGGCTAAGTATTGAACCTCACATGGCTAGATAAGGAAACAGACAGATTGCTTTCTGGTTTAAATAGGATATTGTAACTTGGTTGTGTGATTGTTGGGTGTTTGTGGATACTCTGTGAAGTCTGTGATAAATTGGAACAGTATACCATCTGTAGCATAGTATTTGTGGTATTTGTTTGCCTATGGAGATTTAAAATAGATTGTGCTGGTTAGTTATAATATATATATCCTGTTAATCATAAATACCACCATGCAGTTACGTTTGTGTTAATTACATTGTGATCTGGTCTTGTGATGAATATGCTCTGGTTATTGAGATACTGAAGTTGTTTGGGATGTGAAATTATGAGATGGTTCTAGGAAGTTGGATTACATTGTGAAAGGTGATTTAGATGGTTTGGAATTGTAAAATCAGAACATATGCATTGTTTTGAGGCTTGGACATTTTGGAATAAAGTGCCATGTGTTTGGACCTGCAAATCTAAAATGGCTGCTGCTGGATGTCTTCCCCTCCCCCTTTCAGCCATGTGGTGTGGTCTTTGGAATCAAGTGGAGGTTTCTCAAAATGGAGTCTAGCTTCCATCCCATGCTGTATTCAGCATTGACTAACTGCGCAGCGATTGTCTCTCACATGTGTAGTTTTATCTGCAACCATGTTGTCTCTTATTTAATGTTATCATGAGCCATTTCTCTCTATCTCTCTCTTCTTCTCTTCCCCTTCCATTTTCCCATAAATAGTAATTGTATTGTATTGTATTTCTAGTGTAGCTATTTTGGTTAGGAAGTCTTTGTTATATTGTAGTGTATCATTTGTACTGTTATCCCCTTTTTACCAGTATATTAGATATAATACAGTTAATAGGCTTTGGACCCTAAACCAGTATCTGTGTATTTTCTATAGTGTTAAGTGTTCACTTGAGCGTCGGTGACGCTCAAGCAGCTTTGTAGTTAGTCAGGTTACACAAGGTTGCACTTACACCCTGTATCCACATTAAGTTATTCTGTGTATTTCATTGGTATAAGGTTTAAACATAAAAGTATAGCGTTGTGAGCGTCTGCGCCGCTGGTGATCTCCTCGTGGTCTCGAGCGAACCGCTACGCCATAGCGAATCATTCTGTCCCGTGATCTCTGGGCCGTGAGCGAACGTGACGCTTGAGCGTCTCGCCTACGGCTGAGCGATCGTTACGCAACTAGCGTACCCATACGATACTTCTTAAGTAAACAGCGTACAGTGTTCTTAGACTTCATAAAGGGTTGGTTATACGACAAAGGAATTTAGCATTGTCAATTGGGGGCCGTCCAGTCCTTCACATATCTCTGCTAGGTAATATCAGCAGACATTATCCATCAGCAAAGGGCGGGATCATATTCCTTGCAGTGCTGATTGGATAAGCGTCTGTTTCGCTTAGTAAAGGGTGCTGAGGGAATCCGGGACCGGAGGTAAGAACAGTACGCTATTGTCTTTGAAAATCTGGTTTTTATTTCAATTTGGTGCCAACTACACACTCAGGCCTAGAATAACTTTAGGAGTTTTGAATGATGACTTTCTTTGTGACAAGAGGCCGCATGGTCTGTCCACCATTTTGTGTGACCCTCATGGAGGTGGAAGGGGGAGGAGCAGCGGCCATTTTGGGAAGGTCAATTTTTTTTTTTTCTGAGCGGCTGGTTTTCAGTTGACTCAGGAAACAATCAGCCATCCACTGTCAAAAAGAAATCATCATTTAATGAGTTTTTTTTTTAATGCATTTATTTAATCTATATCATAGTCAATCATAGGTAATAGTGATTGGTACTTATATGTAATATCTATATGCATGTGCTTACATCAATGTATGTTATTAGATTAAATTTAGAATTGCATTTTCATCTGTGTAAGTTTCACATCTCACCTTCCTGTTTGCCATTTGCATTGATAACGTGCTAAGAAAGATTTGTTGCTACTCGGTAGTTAAAGTGTAAAAGTAATACATTTAAGGGGTAATTTGTAAAGCACGCACACAGTCTCGCCTAAGAATACAAGGGAGATTTGGGTGGTGTATAGTGAATGATTACACTTAAAGATCATTCACATTGATAAACGTGTAGTGTGTTACTGTGAACGTACTTGGTCTGTGTACAAGTGTGCTTACAAGGACAGAGCGTACGCAATCCAAAGGCAGACGCACGCAGCGTACATTATGCAACGGAGCGTCCGGTTACGCCCACGTAGCTCAAGTCACGATAAGTTGAAATAACGCAAAGGCGATACAGAAGCCACAAGACAATAGCACACATTTGTTCAGTTTCCAAAATTTAGTTTAAATACCTTACTTTACTGTAACGCCTCTGGGGAGAGCTATCAGACTACGGGAAATGATTTTTCTGATCAGAAAACTATAAGAATGATAGTGGGTTGAAAACGGTATGAGTGTATTGAATCCCGCTTTGTGGACTTTGTGATCTATGTGATAAAACGGTATTGAATTCCGCTTTGTGGACTTTGTGATCTGTGTGATCTATGTGGAACGTGATGAGCACGATCTGAGTGAAAACGTGCAACAGAGTGTGATAAAGTTTTCGTTGTATTACGCTCTGGCTGTTTTGGAGCACAGTAGGGAGACTCCAATGATCCTACCATTTATGGGCAACAAGTGTCTATAAGTGGTACGATTGGACCGCACGGTTGTATGTGTGACCAATAACGCAACGTGATATGAGGTCGTATATCCATGCGTAAATCTTGCCCTCATACGTGTTGTAGGGAGCACATGCAAGCGTGATTTGTGTAAAGAAAAAGGAAGGGAATTTTCTCAGGAAAATCTCTAGAGATAGGGCCTGCAACGGCTACACGTGTCTGCTAGAAGGCGGAACGGGGATACCCGGAGCAGAAGAAGTTCAGTGGAAGAGCTTTAAGGATTTCCAACGAAGTTCTGTGTTTGGTGCATTTTAGGAAGTTTTTCTGTGTTAAAAAGGTCCACAATGGCAGCCAAGTGCACAACACAGAGACGGTCGGAGGTCAGGATTCAGACTCCAGAGGCTTGCAGACCCCGAGGGTCTGCTCGGTTAGTAATGTGGGGGAAATATGGTCCCCACACTGAGACCTTTTGTGATGAATGGACACGAATGACTGCGGGGGATAAGGCACCATTTCCCGGGATAGGCAGTTTTGACTCAGAGGTGTTGCATAATTTAAGGCAAAGGATCAGTCTCATAAAATCCTGGAAACAACGAGTTAAACATGATGATTGTTTGCAGTTATGGCAACAGGAAAGTGAAATGCAAAGAAATGTAACTTACATATCTAACTTTCATCTTGAGAGGAGAGACATGGCATTGAAGAGGATTATGGTTGCAGAGAAATGGCACAATGTTGTACGATAAAAATGCACTTAGTAACTGTATTAAGAATGAAAGTGTTAAATGTAATAATGTTTATGAAAATGAAAGTGTAAAAATTACAAATGTTAACCTGTGCAAGTCGCACCCCATGTTAAACTTCCCTCAGGATTACCAACAAGAAAGTGAGCCCAGAACGATGTCGGCACCTCTTCCAGAAGCCATCCTACAAGACATCCAGGTGGACGCGACCAAATTGGTAAAGGCAATAATCAAACCCCCTAACGGAGGGTCAGGTGAGGTCGTGTCCACAGGTACGTACAATGTTTTATATCTCGCACATACAAATGTACCCCATATTGTAAGACCAAAACAAGGTGATGTAATTGAGTTTAGTCCTGTCAGGGTGATCACAGTCCCCAATGGGAAGACTGACGATCAGGGAACCATTCCCGTCAAGGACAGTGCAATGCGCCATCCCTGGTCCCGGACAGAATTGAGATCAATCATGTCTGATTACCCAGATCCTAGGAAAGATCTAACTGTATGATCAAAGATTCACAGAAGGTATACCAACCCCCTAGACAACGACATAATCATGGTATCCAAGGAATCAGGTAGGTACAGGGAAAGCGGTTGATGGTGATGAGCATCCAAGCGTTTGAGGAGGCATCAAATCAACCAAAACCCCAGGCCATTGGCACATGGAGGAACTTAAGGATTTGTTATCTTTGTAAAAGAGAAGGGCATTATGCCAGTAACTGCAACAGCCCACATAAAATCAGACCCCCTAGACATGAAAATGAGCAAAAGTTATGACACACCAAATTACAAGCAGGGATCACATAGGAAGAATTTTGAGCCACACCCATGATAGGTAGTCAAGAAAGGTGATCATACGACTGATGGTAAGCCTGAGGTAACGGTTAATAAATTGGGAGGTCATTCACTGAAAGACACAGGAATGACCAGGTGAAACGTTGTAAATGTATCAGTGAAATGTTTTTTTCTCTCTCTCTCTCTATCCCCATCTCTGACGAGTATTGGTAAGAATTCACACATTGCATATCCACTTGGTCCTTGCAGAAGTCTACCAAACCCCAGCATGACCTCCGCCACAATGTATTTCTGGCCAGATACAGACAGTGGAGTAATGCAGGTGCTGGTGGGGAGGGACTGCTCAAGGAGACCATTAGACACATAGATATGACAGCCTAATAAGTCTGACAATGTTTTTCTAATGCTAACAATGTTTTCTTAATGTTGACAATGTTTAAAAATGCTTTGTTTCTCTTTTCTTATTGATGGTTATTGTCGAGTTATGTAATGTATATATGCACATGAATTGTTCTCTATCTCTTTTGGTTTTTTTTTTGTTGTCTCTCTCTTCCCACTCATGTTTCCATGGTTTAAAGATGGTATGTCACCCCTCAGTTGGACCAATGGTAATGCCAGATTTTTTTTTTCTCCTTACAGAAAGATCGCCGGTTAGGAAGGAATATTGCATCACCAGAATGTTCGTTTGGAAGACTGAGAGACAGCACCTTTGAGAGGACAGCAGAACAAGAACAACAACAAGACGAGAGAACTTATTATCGTAACAAGTTCTCTCCCCCTCAAACTGTTTTCTTATACCCCCATTACAAATTTCTTCTTTTCTCCTCCTGTAAGATGGACTTGCCCCAAGAGACTGTGATATGGATTTTCCCGTTAACCATGATGTTGACCAGAGCAGTCTGTTTCGGTGAGAGTACCAGTGAGGTCGAGAAAGGATCCAGAAAGGTCCTGATGACTGAGACGGAGGTGTAAATTTCCAATAGCAACCCAATCACCAAGCAAAGGCGAGTACCGGGCACGATCTAACAACCATGTTATCTGTAAACATTTTCTTTGAAGGATTGTTAGTTCAAAAAGAAAAACTGTATCTGTAGGCTCTGTGACAATGGTTGAAGATGGATGCATAAAGAAATGCCAATCCAGTTTTAATATCCATATGGACCGGCATCCATTGAGTGACTATCACTCCTTAGTGGGTAGTGTGTTAAATAAAACAGATTGTTGGGTATGCTCTCAAGTACCTCAGGGTCATAGTAAATCAGGGCTAGTACCATTTCCTTTAACGGTAGGGGAGGTACTTGAGCTAAAGGGTGGGAGACCGGTGGACCGGAGGTTTAATATCTCCAGCCCTCCTAGTTTGAAGCTCCACCAATACCATGTGGATAGGTCCCTATTATGTTTTAACATCTCCAATCCCCGAAAGCCGGGAAATTGGGAAGTGTCATGGAGCAACCTAACCATGACCTTTTCGCATAGAGCAGATAGGATGCCTACAGATACAGAGCTTGTACGCCACATAGCCAGTAGAGGATGACGCATATTTCATATGCGGGAGAAAGGCGTATGAGCGGCTTGCCCCAAACTCTGAAGGATTGTGTTGTATTGGAAAAGTACTACCTGAGGTAATGAGTCTAAGGAGTGAGGAAACTGTAATTAACCTGGATTTGGTATATGACCCAATGATAGAAACCATGATGTGATGAAAATGCGATTATACGGTCCGTTTCTTTCACCTGTTTTTCTGCTTTTCTCCAAGATACAAAGACCCCTTGGACGAGGAAGTTAACGAGACGCTATACAGACAACAGACAAGAACCAAAGATGAAGTTTTGACGACCTATGATATGGACACTTGATGAACTTTGCCATGGATCCCCAGTTTCCCTAGTATTTTAAACTCACGCTAGCCCAACATTTTTTTTGTAAATCTGATGGCACTGACAAAGCTATTTGCTCATGCCCAAAGAGCAATACAGCGCAAAGAAGACGACTCTCAACAGATACCGAACAAAACTTCAACAACAGATGTACATTTCCCTGACATAGAATATCATTGCATTTTCCATAAGTGTTCTTTATCTTCATCTCTACAACCCTCAGGTAATGACACACATAGTCGATAGGGAATACAGGCACAGATATCAGCAACCACATACCTCCCCCATTCATGTATCATCAACTAAAATGTGCTCCCCCATTTTGTTACAACCACAGCCGAAATGAGCTCGGTAAAGTTTGACAGCCCATCCACAGACCTGTACCACAGGATAAGAAGGAATTCAAATGTATACTTCGCAATACCTCGAAGCTTGATGTACAACACGTACGGCACGATGATACATGACCCCCCAAACATGGATTCATACACACATGCTTCTGCTATCTCACTAGGTCATACCCTCTTCACACCTTCTCCTCTCTCCTCCCTTACCCAACCATGGAAATGTATTAACCCCTGACATATATTTTTCTCTTTTTGAAATGTTTTAGGAAGTGGCAGTTATTGGTGACTGCCAAAGGGTGGACTGTCAAAGTCAAAAATATTACATAGAGAGACCATATAAACTGCACACATATAAGTCGCTATACTTGCAAATATGCGCAGCGAGCACAGCAATATATGGAAACACGCATTTGCTCGGACATGGCACTGAGATGGATTCGGCGCTTGTTTCATACAGTACATGGTTATAATAATGAACAGCACCAGACATCATGGAGATTTAGAATTGGCTAATGAATTAATGTCATGGATGTGTATCATTCGAACCGAACCAGATAAACACATCATGTTTGGTATTGAAGCAAGCAGAATGAGGTGTGGGTTAGTTTGAGGCCTGTTGTGTTGTTGTGGGACATTGCAGCGGATAGATATGATTATATGTATAAAAGCTAAGATCATATTGTTAGAACAATGGATGCTCAAGACAACCTTTTACTAAGTTTTCAGGGCTGAACCTGATTAGCATATACAAAGAGAATGGTGACTCAATACAAAGGAGAAAGAAAGACCCCTCCCCCAGGTACTGGTCAAACAGGAAGGTAGTGGTCAGGTGTGGCCTCAGAGAACAGATGTAATGTAGCTACACTCACAGACACACACACAGCTACCTGGCACCAAGCAGCATGGCGGCTGAATCCCCAGGACATCCTCCAAACTAAAGGCTAAGTATTGAACCTCACATGGCTAGATAAGGAAACAGACAGATTGCTTTCTGGTTTAAATAGGATATTGTAACTTGGTTGTGTGATTGTTGGGTGTTTGTGGATACTCTGTGAAGTCTGTGATAAATTGGAACAGTATACCATCTGTAGCATAGTATTTGTGGTATTTGTTTGCCTATGGAGATTTAAAATAGATTGTGCTGGTTAGTTATAATATATATATCCTGTTAATCATAAATACCACCATGCAGTTACGTTTGTGTTAATTACATTGTGATCTGGTCTTGTGATGAATATGCTCTGGTTATTGAGATACTGAAGTTGTTTGGGATGTGAAATTATGAGATGGTTCTAGGAAGTTGGATTACATTGTGAAAGGTGATTTAGATCAGCTGTGGCCAACCCGTGGCTCTCGAGCCACATGCGGCTCTTTCATCCTCCGCATGCGGCTCGATCCGCTCTCGGCCACCGCTGCCCGACACACAGCAACTTCTAAGGCTTAGAAGTTGCTGTGTGTTAATCTAAGGTCTCTCCGGCGTGTGAGGAAAGGGGAGGAGAGCGCAGTGCGCGCCTCTCCTGTTCCTATGACTCCTGCGGCGGTGTCTATGTTCAATTCGGTGCCGGGCCATGAGCCAATCAGAGCTAAGCTCCTGATTGGCTGCTGGACCGCGAGCTCTGATTGGCTCACGGGCCGGCACTGAATTGAAGATAGACACCGCCGCTGGATACAGAGGAACAGGAGAGGCGCGCGCTGTGCTCTCCTCCCCTCCCAGCAGCAGCACAGTGAGCAGCACATGGGGGGGGGGGGGAAAGCCACTGTGGGGACATGTGGATCTGCACTTGGGGCATAGCTGGCACTGTGGGGGCATGTGGATCTGCACTGGGGGCATAGTTGGCACTGTGGGGGCATGTGGATCTGCACTGGGGGCATAGCTGGCACTGTGGGGGCATGTGGATCTGCACTGGGAGTATAGCTGGCACTGTGGGGGCATGTGTATCTGGCAATGGGGGCATAGCTGGCACTGTGGGGGCATGTGTATCTGGCACTGGGGGTATATATTTATCTGGCACTGTGTGGACATATGTGTATCTGGCACTGTGGATGGGGGTATATGTATCTGGCACTGCAGAGGCACCCATTTTTTGGCATTTTTATATGTATGTGGCACTGTACTGGGGCATGATATGTATGTGGCACTGTACAACATGACTAAAAACGGGGTTATGACACAAGGTCATTCTCCTACAACTGTCATACTGAAAGGTGCGCGCACAAAAATGGGGTGTGGCTTTGTGAAAACTAGACCATGCCCCCATTTTTGTGCGCGTGCATGATAGTGGCTCTTGCCCTTTACTACAGATCTTTTCTGGCTCTTTGCCTCTGGCTGGTTGGCCACCCCTGATTTAGATGGTTTGGAATTGTAAAATCAGAACATATGCATTGTTTTGAGGCTTGGACATTTTGGAATAAAGTGCCATGTGTTTGGACCTGCAAATCTAAAATGGCTGCTGCTGGATGTCTTCCCCTCCCCCTTTCAGCCATGTGGTGTGGTCTTTGGAATCAAGTGGAGGTTTCTCAAAATGGAGTCTAGCTTCCATCCCATGCTGTATTCAGCATTGACTAACTGCGCAGCGATTGTCTCTCACATGTGTAGTTTTATCTGCAACCATGTTGTCTCTTATTTAATGTTATCATGAGCCATTTCTCTCTATCTCTCTCTTCTTCTCTTCCCCTTCCATTTTCCCATAAATAGTAATTGTATTGTATTGTATTTCTAGTGTAGCTATTTTGGTTAGGAAGTCTTTGTTATATTGTAGTGTATCATTTGTACTGTTATCCCCTTTTTACCAGTATATTAGATATAATACAGTTAATAGGCTTTGGACCCTAAACCAGTATCTGTGTATTTTCTATAGTGTTAAGTGTTCACTTGAGCGTCGGTGACGCTCAAGCAGCTTTGTAGTTAGTCAGGTTACACAAGGTTGCACTTACACCCTGTATCCACATTAAGTTATTCTGTGTATTTCATTGGTATAAGGTTTAAACATAAAAGTATAGCGTTGTGAGCGTCTGCGCCGCTGGTGATCTCCTCGTGGTCTCGAGCGAACCGCTACGCCATAGCGAATCATTCTGTCCCGTGATCTCTGGGCCGTGAGCGAACGTGACGCTTGAGCGTCTCGCCTACGGCTGAGCGATCGTTACGCAACTAGCGTACCCATACGATACTTCTTAAGTAAACAGCGTACAGTGTTCTTAGACTTCATAAAGGGTTGGTTATACGACAAAGGAATTTAGCATTGTCAGGCCTCAAATTGGGGTCCATTAAGGTTCAAATTTCGGCCCTGTCGATTTTCTTCCAGAAAGAATTGGCTTCAGTTCCTGAAGTCCAGAAGTTTGTCAAGGGAGTACTGCATATACAACCCCCTTTTGTGCCTCCAGTGGCACTGTGGGATCTCAACGTAGTTCTGGGATTCCTAAAATCACATTGGTTTAAACCGCTCAAATCTGTGGATTTGAAATATCTCACAGGGAAAGTGACCATGCTGTTGGCCCTGGCCTCGGCCAGGCGAGTGTCAGAATTGGCGGCGTTTGTCTCAAAAAAGCCCATATCTGATTGTCCATTCGGACAGGGCAGAGCTGCGGACTCATCCCCAGTTTCTCCCTAAGGTGGTGTCAGTGTTTCACCCGAACCAGCTTATTGTGGTACCTGCGGCTACTAGGGACTTGGAGGACTCCAAGTTGCTAGATGTTGTCAGGGCCCTGAAAATATAGTTTCCAGGACGGCTGGAGTCAGGAAAACTGACTTGCTGTTATCCTGTATGCACCCAACAAACTGGGTGCTCTTGCTTCTAAGCAGACGATTGCTAGTTGGATGTGTAGTACAATTCAGCTTGCACATTCTGTGGCAGGCCTGCCACAGCCAAAATATGTAAATGCCCATTCCACAAGGAAGGTGGGCTCATCTTGGGCGGCTGCCCGAGGGGTCTCGGCTTTACAACTTTGCCGAGCTGATACTTGGTCAGGGGCACACCCTGACTGAGGAGGACCTGGAGTTCTCTCATTCGGTGCTGCAGAGTCATCCGCACTCTCCCGCCCGTTTGGGAGCTTTGGTATAATTCCCATGGTCCTGACGGAGTCCCCAGCATCCACTTAAGACGTCAGAGAAAATAAGAATTTACTTACCGATAATTCTATTTCTCGTAGTCCGTAGTGGATGCTGGGCGCCCATCCCAAGTGCGGATTGTCTGCAATACTTGTACATAGTTATTGTTACAAAAATCGGGTTATTATTGTTGTGAGCCATCTTTTCAGATGCTCCGCTGTTATCATGCTGTTAACTGGGTTCAGATCACAGGTTGTACAGTGTGATTGGTGTCGCTGGTATGAGTCTTACCCGGGATTCAAAATCCTTCCTTATTGTGTACGCTCGTCCTAACTGAGGCTTGGAGGAGGGTCATAGGGGGAGGAGCCAGTGCACACCACCTGATCCTAAAGCTTTTACTTTTGTGCCCTGTCTCCTGCGGAGCCGCTAATCCCCATGGTCCTGACGGAGTCCCCAGCATCCACTACGGACTACGAGAAATAGAATTATCGGTAAGTAAATTCTTATTTTTGACATATAAAAATAAGGGTTAGGTCATTAGCATGAAGTCAAATGTAGAGGACTAATTTTGAAATAATCAATTAACTCATCACCATTAATATACCCACATTAAACACTAAGGATGTGTTCATTCAAAATCTTCACTACAATACGACGTGTGTACGTGCAGATGTGCATATATATATCTACGAGAATGTACATACACATGCAAATGTATACATAGAATCAGCTCCATCTATTATCAGTAGTAGGATATCGATTCTATAATCATCCTTCTCATTGGATGCTCATTATTAGTCTGACATTTATTCCCCATCTTATTATTATTAGTTTATCCCCCCCCCCTTTTTTTTCAAGCTATGTAACTGCACTTTCATAATATCGTTTTATTCCGTTTACCTTTTTCAAATGTGCTATTTTTCTTAATGCACCATTTCCCCCCTAATCCGCCCCCTCCCCCACCCCTATTTGCACACAGAACCAATGAGACTGAGACGTTTCCCAAAGATGGGTTAAAATAGCCCACATCAAACATGGCTGAAAAAGATTCCCTGACGAAGGCGACAACGGGCCGATACACGTTGGAAGCATATCACCACAGAATACTTTTATCATCCCCATTAACTCCAACAGAGCCTTAAGGAAAAGAAAACGAGGACGGGTGAAGAAAGAACAGCCCCTGCACCGAGAGAACATCGCGGTCACGTGACCGGAGCGACCCGGAAGCGAAAGGAAGACACCTTCTACGAGGAAGAACGGAGCAGGCCGCCGGCAAGAGGAGAACAGACGGAGCTATGAGGACAAGGTAAGGGACTCTGTAGGAGAGGAGAAGGCACGGCAGACAGCCCATTAGGGCTAGAAGCAGTTGTCTTCCTCCCTCTCCAAGACGGTGACCGCCTCCCAAACTGCACAGATAACCACGGTGCGCTCATAAGATTGACACCGTGATTTATCAGAGCACAGGGGTGGACGGTATGTCCGGAGCCCTCACTACCTAACTAGTAGCTACACTCAGAATCCCCTGCCGCAAGCGCCCCTCCGGGGGTACCCCCACTTTTTTGGAACATTCTAATATTGGACATAATTACGGACACCCACGAGAGGCTCTGAGCATTACAGCAGAACATTAGACACTACAGAGGTGGGACGCCACCTATCTGAGTGTTTTTCTTTTACTTTAACAGACTTGTCACTGTACCTTAGGTACACAGACTTAACCTTCTTTCCCCCCCACCGCCCCCCCCCCCCTCCACCTTCTAACCACAACTATTATTTTAGAACTGCAGAAGCTCCTATGTGTATGCAGCTGATGCAGATACAACATTATATTGAATAAAATACAATTTGATAACTACATGGTTATTAGTCCGAATATTACTATACCAAGCATTTATTTGTAATTATTGTCTATTTGGCGCACCTGTACTCCAGCATTCTCCTATATTGATACTGAAGTTTGAGGTACTTCTGCAACAGGTTGCAGCCTAAGGACAATCAAAATACTCGTACACAGGAGCGCTGGATCCCCCTCCTTTCAAATTATACACTGATGTACACACACCTGCATCTATACATACACGCGCTGACACCTGGACATACACTGATGTACACACACCTGCATCTATACATACACGCGCTGACACCTGGACGTACACAGACGTACCCACACCTGCATCTATACATACACGTGCTGACACCTGGACATACACTGATGTACACACACCTGCATCTATACATACACGCGCTGACACCTGGACATACACTGATGTACACACACCTGCATCTATACATACACGCGCTGACACCTGGACGTACACAGACGTACCCACACCTGCATCTATACATACACGCGCTGACACCTGGACATACACTGATGTACACACACCTGCATCTATACATACACGCGCTGACACCTGGACGTACACAGACGTACCCACACCTGCATCTATACATACACGTGCTGACACCTGGACATACACTGATGTACACACACCTGCATCTATACATACACGCGCTGACACCTGGACATACACTGATGTACACACACCTGCATCTATACATACACGCGCTGACACCTGGACATACACTGATGTACACACACCTGCATCTATACATACACGCGCTGACACCTGGACGTACACAGACGTACCCACACCTGCATCTATACATACACGCGTTGACACCTGGACATACACTGATGTACACACACCTGCATCTATACATACACGCGCTGACACCTGGACATACACTGATGTACACACACCTGCATCTATACATACACATGCTGACACCTGGACATACACTGATGTACACACACCTGCATCTATACATACACGCGCTGACACCTGGACATACACTGATGTACACACACCTGCATCTATACATACACGCGCTGACACCTGGACGTACACAGACGTACCCACACCTGCATCTATACATACACGTGCTGACACCTGGACATACACTGATGTACACACACCTGCATCTATACATACACATATGACACCTGGACGTATACAGACGTGCCCACACCTGCATCTATACATACACGCGTTGACACCTGCATCTATATATACATGCCTGACATCTGGACATACACCTACGTACACAAACCTGCATCTATACATACACGCGCTGACACCTGGACCTACACTGACGTTCCCACACCTGCATCTACACATACACATGCTGACACCTGGACGTACACAGACGTACCCACACCTGCATCTATACATACACGCATTGACACCTGAATGTACATCAATGTACACACATCTGCATCTATTCATACACGCGCTGACACCAGTACGTACACCGACGTTCCCACACCTGCTTTTATACATACACATGCTGACACCTGGATGTACACCAACGTACCCACACCTGCATCAATACATACACATGCTGATACCTGGACGTATACCAACTTACCCACACCTGCATCTATACAAACACGCAGAGCTGGCCCTAACCAATATGATGCCCTAGGCAAGATTTTGGCTGGTGCCCCCTAGCACCACCGCTGGTTCTGCCTCTGACCTTGCACCTCTTTCCCAGCACCATCGCCCCTCACCCATAGCAGTCCTTGTACCCCCTATATTTTAAATAGGAACAGTTCGCACATTTGACGCACAGCCCAAAAAGGGGCATCTTCTTGCTGGGAAGGGGCATGGCCACACAATAGTAACCCCAATTCCAATTACGCCACACAGTACTGCAACTTTATTCACATTTTATCTTTCGATAGTGTCCATAATTCATATTACATCCCACAGTTTTATCACTTTACCTTATAAACGTTACTCCTCACAGTAGAGCCCCTTATTCACATTACATCACACTGAATTGCTCCTTATTCACATTACACCACACCTTATTGCACTTTATTCACATTAGACGACACAGTAGTGCCCTTTCTATATGCAACGCCACATAGTAGAGCACCTTATACAAATAATGCCACACATTAGTAATGCATTTATACACAATTCCACACAGTAATGCCCCTTACACATATGAGACACATTAATGTCCTTATAAACATAATGCACCTTACACATTATGACAACCTTTATTAATGCCCTTTTACACATAATGTCCCTTACACATATGCCGCACATTATTAATGCCCTTATACACATAATGACACACATAGTGCCCCCTACACATTTGCAGCACATTATTAGTGCCCCTATACACATAATGACACACATACAGTAGTACCCTGTTACACATATGCCGCACATTATTAATGCCCTTATACACATAATGACACACATAGTGTCCCTTTACACATATGTTGCACATTATTAATGCATTTTTACATGAAACACATAATGCTCCTTATACATATTCTGAACACTACTGCACAACCGACCCACTCACATGCACACAGCACTCACACTTCCACTAACACTGTGACCTCTGCCTCTGCTTGGATACAGATGTATCCTCACAAATCTTGCATCAATGCTAACGTCGGGCACCTTTTTTTTTTAATGAAAATGCATCTTATTTGCATTGCTCTGTGGCTAGGATGCACAAGCAGCTTCTGCTGATTAAACTGATATGCAGCATGCCAATATACTGTGTGAGACTGTGGCTGTATCTGCATATGAAATGCTACACACAAAATATAGGCATGCCGCATATCATTTTAATCAGCAGAAGCTGATGATGGCACTAGGCATATCAAATGCCCTAGGCAATTGCCTAGTTTACCTATGCCTATGGCCAACTCTGTATACTAGCCATCACAGTAGGGGGTCTGCATTGCATTCTATCCACCAGGGAATGGGTTCCAATTTGTGCACAAGCCAGCAGAGAATGGGTCTGTATTGCACACTGGTCATATCAATGGGCTCTGCATATTGTCACTGGTTCTTATATATTATGTAAAGCCAGTGGCATAACTAGAAATTTTGCTCCCACAAGCCAAAAAAGTTTTTGACACCCCCTTCCCCATTTCCATTTAAAAAGTTAAGGATTTGCGTGCGCCCCAAAAGGGGGCATGGCCTCACTGCAATGGGAGTGGCCTCACTGCAAGGGGTAGGGCACTGAAGGAAAAGACTACCTTATACCCCAGTTTTGCAACCTGCACACCCAGACATTGGTCACCAGAGGGAAAAAAAATCCTGGTTCATGCCATTTACATTATTTGTCATTTTTCCTCCTTATAATAATGCCCCTTACACATTATGACACACATCGCAATGCCCAGTACACATTATACCACACACCGTAATGCCCCTTACACATTATGCCACACACCGTAATGCCCATTAAACAATATGCCACATACCACAATGCCCCTGACATTGTCACACATCGTAATGCCTGTGACACATTATGCCACACACCACAATGCTCCTGACACATTATGCCACACACCAGTATGCTTCTGACACATTATGCCACACATCACAATGGCTGTGACACATTATGCCACACATCACAATGCCCCTGACATATTATGCCACACACCACAATGCCCATGACACATACCACAAACGCAATGTCCCTGACACATTATAACACACACTGCAATGCCCATGATACAGTATGCCACATATCGTAATGCCTGTGATACAATATGCCACAAACCATAATGCCCCTGACACATTATGCCACAAACCATAATGCCCCTGACACATAATCCACACACCACAATGCCCCTGACACATTATGCCACATACCACAATGCCCGTGATACACTATGCCACAAACAGTAATGGCTGTGATACATCATGCCACACATCACAATGCCCTGGACACATTATACCCCACAGTATGGCTTCTACTTACTTTTAAATGACCTGCTCATTGCCAGGGGTTTTATGTTCTAGGTTACATGCTCGTTGCCAAGGGTTTCATGCTCTGGGTTTCATGATCTTTGTCAGGGGTTTCATGCTCTGGGTGTCATACTCGTTACCGGGGTGAAATGCTTGTTGCTAGGGGTTTCATGTGATGGGTGTAATGCTGGTTGCCAGAGGTTTCTTACTCTGGGTGTAATGCTCCTTGCCCGGGGTGTAAGGCCCATTGCCAGGGGTTTTATGCTCTGGGTGTCATGATCATTGCTAGGGGTGTAATGCTCGTTACCAGGGGTTTCATGCTCTGGGTGTCATGCTAATTTCCACAGGTATAATGCTCGTTGCCAGGGGTTTCATGCTCTGGGTGTCATGCTCATTGCCAGAGGTATAATGCTCGTCGCCAGGGGTTTCATGCTCTGGGTGTCATGCTCGTACACCGTGTAATGCTCATTGCCAGGAATTTCATTCTCTGGAGGTGTCATGCTCGTGGCCAGGGGTGTAATGTTCGTTGCCAGGGGTGTAATACTCTAGGGGTGTAGCATGTTGCGCAGGGTAATGCTGCAGCACTGTGCAGGGACAGGGGAGTCAGGCAGTGGCCATTTTAGGAAGGACATTAGCAGATTTACATGTGGATAGCTAGTCCATGGGAATCTGCCCCTCCCCAAACCTGGCGCCTCCAAGTAGACTTCTTAGTGAGAGAGCATCCAACTACACCTGCTGCTCGCACTGTTCTCTATTGATTGCCTGCAGAACCCACTTAATCTTGTGCTGCAGACAATCAAGACAGATCTGCCTAGTCTGGAAAACCTGGAGTGTTTACATTGTTGGGGTACACATCTCTGCAATGGGGGGACATTATGACACATTATGTTTGTAATGTGGGGACCAATAAACAAATCTCAATATAAATATAATTATCACTATAAATGATCATTCCATATCAAAATGTTGTCCAGGTTTTATTTTGAAATACATTTCAATCGAAATAATAGCAATAAAAATTTTCCTTAGGTAAAAACATGAAATAAATATTTTTTTACTACAATACATTCTGTTCTTTTCTGCTTTTAATATCCTGAAACTTATACAGTAATTACTTTAGAATTAGGTTCAGCTTAGCTCCAGTTCTTCACTCTGCTTTTATTGAACTGCTTAAAGCTATGGAAATACCACCTCACCTCCCACACTCAGAGGAAAAGGAAGCTCAAAGCACAGACAATTCCAAAGCATAATTGTAAGATAAAAATTTCTATATACCAGATGTTCAGCCTCTCACTAAGCCCTTTCTGGCAAATTTGAAGCCTACAGTATAACCACCTTTACTTTTCAATAATCTGTTCAGAAGAGGTGTTTGTAGAACGGTGTTTTATTATTCAGTAAAGGGATCACAGATATGATGCGTTGATTTGATGTACAATACGATATGATGATGTGTGATAATGAGGTAAAACTGTTAATGAAACAAGAATATGCAATTATGATATGCATGTGAAAAGCAAAATGGATATACACAAGTACATATAACATGGGCTGTGCAAACATGTGATTACATGTGCAAGTATAAACTACAGTGCAGCTAACATTACTCACTGGCTAAACAGGTTGAGATGAGACATTTAATATACAAACTCACCATCGAATGCTATATGAGAGTTGGACCCATGTAAAGCATGACTGTCTGGGACCATGAGGGAAGTAGAAAAGCTGATCCCAGCTTCTTCATCCCAGAATGCATTGCAAGACTGGCTACAAGAGGCTATGAGGGTCAAATTAATTGATGGGACTGACCACTAGATGGGGCAATAATACAACTTTCTGTAGTAAAGGTAATCAGATCTACACAAAGCAAATGCTGAAGGCATGACACTCCCCGTCTGGTATCACTGGTACCATATTTTAAACTCTAAACAGATAACAATAAGAATAGTTCAGTCACTGGTCTGAGGAACAACTTAGTCTCTCCTCGCTTACAGATCTTGACCTCAACCTTACGAACTTTCCCATCCTTGCTTGGGAACGTCTTGGTGACAAGACTTAAAGGCCATTCGTTGCGTTGTGACTGGCAATCTCTGACGAGCACAATGTCACCTGGTTTTAAGTTGGGTTTGGCAACTTGCCACTTGCTCCTTGACTGCAGGGTAGAAAGGTATTGTCTTTTCCATCTGTCCCAAAAGGTGTTTGCAAGGCTTTGAACTTGTCTCCATTGACGTTTGAACAGGTCTTTGGTATTGAATTCTCCAGGAGGAGCATAGGTAATCCCGGTCTTCTGTGTAAGAAGAGTGGCCGGAGTAAGTAGAAGTGGGTCTTCTGGGTCATTAGACACTGAAGTCAATGGTCTTCCGTTGACGATAGCTGAGACTTCAGCCATGAAGGTTGTTAAGCTCTCGTGAGTAAGTCTTGCAGTTCCCACTTGCAAGAATATGGAATCAAGGATTCTGCGTATCATGCCGATCATCCTTTCCCAGGCACCTCCCATATGAGAAGAATGAGGCGGGTTGAAGGTCCATGTACAACCTTGCTCACTGAGATATCTCTCTATGCTTTTAGTGTCAATGTTCGAATTAATTTGTAATTCTTTGGCTGCTCCAATGAAGTTGGTACCTCTGTCGGACCGGATGTGTTTTACTGGGCCACGGATAGCAATGAAGCGTCTAAAGGCATTGATGAAGCTTGAAGTGTCCATTGATTCTATAACTTCGATGTGAACAGGTCTGATGCTCATACAAGTGAATACAACCGCCCAGCGCTTGCTGTTCGCATTCGCACCTCTAGTATGTCGTGTGATGACAGTCCATGGACCAAATACATCAAGACCAACATTGGAGAAAGGAGGGTCTGTACTAAGTCTGTCTGTTGGAAGATTAGCCATCTTCTGAGTTTGGGAAGTACCACGAAGTCTACGGCAAATGATACATTTGAAGATTGTGCTGCTTACACACCTTTTCGCATCCAATAATCCAGAACCCAGCTGATCGTAGAGCTCCTTCGGTAAACAATCGTCCTTGGTGTTTGACTTCGTTGTGATAGTGTTGCACAATTAAAGAAGCTATGTGGTGACTCCCAGGAATGATTAAAGGATTTTTCTCATTTGTCTCCAAGTTTGCTTCTTGAAGACGGCCTCCTACTCTCAATAAATGATTTTCATCAAGAAAAGGGTCTAGCTTTTTTAAGGTGCTGTCTTTGGGAATAGGATTTCCACTGTTAATGCAGTCGATCTCTCCGGAAAAGATTTGGTGCTGCACAACACGGATGATAAGGCTCTTGGATCGTTGTGTTTCTTCTGGTGCGTAAACATTTTGACAGTGATGCCAACCTTTACATCCATTCACACTTACAGATGCGTTGCGTTTAAATGAATGGACTATGTGAGTTAAGCAGGTAATGGCTCTGACAAGTGATTTCCAAGTTGAAAATCTTTGGAATCTGTGAGGCTGAAGTTGACAATCTGAAGTTACGGTATGGATTGTAGTTATTTGTGGACGAATTTCAACATCTGAGTCTGCGTCTACTAGCTTGAATATGCTACTTTCAGGATTGTTCGAATCTGCCTTGTACAGGAATTCAGGTCCTCTGAGCCATGTAGTGTCTTTGAGGATACTGGCTGGGACAGCTCTTGTAGCGTGATCTGCTGGATTGTGAGCAGTAGATACATAGTGCCACTGTTTTGGATTGGTGGATCTTCTGATTCTTAGCACACGATTGCTGACATAAACATGGAACCGTCTGGTCTCGTTGCATATGTAGCCTAATACTACCTTACTGTCTGTGTAGAAATCTGCTTCAGAGAGTCCAATTGGTAACTCAGATGAAATGAGCTCAGCTAATTCTACAGCTAGTACTGCAGCACAAAGTTCAAGTCTGGGCACTGTGTGTTCTGGACGTGGAGCTAACTTTGCTTTGCCCATGACAAATCCAATATGACATTGTCCCTTGATGTCCATGGTCTTAAGATATGCAACTGCAGCAATTGCTTGGGTTGAGGCATCAGAGAATACACATAGTCTCTGGTTTTGTACTGCTGTAGAAGGCACGGGGGCATATGGACGTGTAATGCGGAGGTTGGTTAAGGTAGATAGAGAATCTTTCCACTCTTGCCACAAGTTTCTTTTCTGGGGAGGCAGTGGGGCATCCCAGTCAATTGACTCACAGGTTAGGTCTCTGAGCAAAGCTTTACCTTGGATAGTGACAGGAGCTGCAAATCCTAAGGGGTCGTACAAGCTGTTTAGAGTAGAGAGAACACCTCTGCGAGTGAAGGGTCTTTCTTCGCTGTTTACTTGGAAGGTAAAGGTGTCAGATTTTAAGTCCCACAAGAGTCCAAGGCTACGTTGAGCTGGTGGGGAATCGGTTCCTAAATCCAAGTCTCTTAAATCGCTGGTATGATCTTGGGAAGGGAAGGCTTCCATCACTACTTTGCTGTTGGAAGCTATTTTGTGAAGCCTCAGGTTTGAACAAGCAAGCATTTCCTGAGCTCTTTTGAGGAGGCTGATTGCTGTCTCGGCTGTTGGCATAGATTTTAGGCAGTCATCTACGTAGAAGTCTTTATCTACAAGTTGTCTAACATCAGAACCATACTCTAGCTCACCCTCTTGAGCTGAACGTCTGAGTCCATAGATGGCAACTGCAGGTGAAGGGCTGTTACCAAAGATGTGTACCTTCATGCGATACTCCGTGATGTCTTTTGAGGGGTCATTGTCTCTGAACCAGAAGAATCTTAGGAAATTCCTGTCTTTTTCTCTCACAAGAAAGCAATGAAACATTTGTTGAATGTCAGCTGTGAAGGCAATAGAGTCTTTTCGGAAACGGATGAGTACCCCTAGGAGTTTGTTGTTGAGGTCTGGTCCTGTCAGGAGTACGTCATTTAAAGAAACACCTTCAAACTGGGCACTGGAATCGAACACCACTCTTATCTGACCTGGTTTCTTCGGGTGATATACTCCGAACATTGGCAGGTACCAGCATTCTTCTGTGTCTTTAAGAATGGGAGCTATCTTGGCGTGACCATTCTCAAATATTTTAGCCATAAAGGAGAAGAAATGATCTTTCATCTCTGGTTTCCTGTGAAAGTTGTGTTTAAGTGAAGAGAAGCGTTTGAGTACTTGTTCTCTGTCATTAGGAAGGCGTTGTCTGGGTGTTCTAAAGGGTAGAGGAGCAACCCAGCTGTTGGCATCATCCTTGACTAGTCCTTTCTCCATTATTTCCAAGAATAGTTTGTCCTCTATGGACATTGCCACCTGGTCATCCTTCTTTGTTCTCTGGAAGACTGCGTGTCCCAGATGATCTTGATAGTTGTCACAGATATGGTTGTCACTAGTTGAGTCTATGAAGGTACAGTGTGGTAATTCCTTTATGAGGAAATGGTTATGACATGGCTGGAATAGAGAAGGGCGTCCATTTTCTAAAGTACAGGTAAGCATGCTGTTGACAGAATCTGGTTTATGCACATCTCCAAGACATACTTCTCCTATTATTACCCATCCCAGATCCAGTCTTTGAGCGTAAGGTGCGTTATGTGGACCATTAATCTGACTTCTGGCTTTGTGGACTTGTAGGATATCCCTCCCAATGAGTAGATTTATTTGGGCATGTGGATCCAGTTCTGGTATCAGATGTGCTATGCGTTTCAAATGTGTATGGTGTTTAGCTACATCTGGTGTAGGAATCTCACTCCTATTGTCTGGAATCTCGTCACACTCTGTGATAGTTGGTAAAGAGAGACATGTCTTCCCATCCAAGGACTCAATTTGATAGCCAGTTGCTCTCCTTCCTGTTGTCTCAAAACTCCCTGCGCAGGATCTTAAGGAGTAAGGAGTGCTGGGTCCTTTAACATTAAAGGTCTCAAAGAAGATTGATCTGGCTAGAGACCTGTTACTTTGGTCATCTAGGATTGCATAAAGTTTAACGGCTTTGTCTGGATGGCCTTTGGGGTAAACTTTGACTAAACATATTTTGGAGCAGGATCTACCGCTAATGGCATCTTTGCAGACTTCGGTACATTGTGAAGTTATTTCTGGTGTGACTGCAACAGTGTCTTTTTGTTCTACACTGTGCTCCCCGCCATGCTCTGTATCGGTATAACTGTGTTGCAAAGCCCATGGGGGAGGACCAGGGTGTAGAGCGGTATTGTGGTCTGTGCTGTGGCATTCTGTGCAGTTAGCACTAACCTTGCAGTCCTTGGCGAGGTGTGATGTGGAGGAACAGCACTTGTAGCAGATCCTATTCTCCTTTAAGAAGGCTTTGCGGTTCTCCAGGGACTTTTCTCTGAAGGTTCTGCATTTCAGGAGAGGATGCGGTTTGTGATGCAGAGGACATTGCTTGGCTGGATCTTTGTCTGTGGTCTCTTGGCGATTAAAGCTGGTAGACCTGCGGAAAGAATCTGAATAATGCACATTAGTCTTGTGAACTGCAACTGATGTTTTGCGGGGGTTAGGTACCATAGGTGCAGTATTTGTCAAGGTAAAGGCAAAACTAGGATCATTCCTGGTCATAGCTTGCTGGTGTACAAAGTCCACGAAAACTGAGAATGGTGGAAATTGCACTTTGTTCTGCCGCTTATATTTGGAGCCATGGTTGATCCATTGTTCCTGCAGATTATATGGTAGTTTCTGCACTATAGGGTTAACGCCTCTGGCTGTGTCAAGGAAGGCAAGTCCTGGTAAATCTCCCTCACATTTAGCTACTTGAAGTTCTTTTAGTAAGTCACTTAGTTCTCTGAGTCTCTGATAGCCTTTGTTGGGTAACCTGGGGAAATCGTCTATTCTTTTGAACAGAGCACTCTCTATTATCTCTGGTGAGCCATAGCACTCATTAAGTCTATCCCAGATCATCCTAAGTCCATTCTCAGGGTGGTTAATGTTAATCACTCTTATCCTTCTAGCATGTTCTGCAGATTCATTCCCAAGCCATTTAATTAAGAGGTCTATCTCTTCACTATGTGAAAGGTCTATTCCTCTGATAGCATTTTGAAAAGAGGACTGCCAGGCTCTGAAGTTCTCAGGGCGATCATTGAACTTTGAAATACTAATCGTGACTAATTCACGGCGGGTGAGAAATTTAGCAAAGTCTAATGTGTCCTGATTGGCTCTTGGAGATGTCGGTACATTAACACGGTAGGTATATGGTGTGTAGTCATACCTGTTAGTGTTGTCTGGTTCCCGACGGTTGGTATCACACCGCTTCTGTGTGAAGTAGGCTGTGTCTTTCTTGGAGTTTGCAGATTCAGACATCT
The DNA here is from genome assembly GCF_028390025.1 of Pseudophryne corroboree. NCBI lineage: Eukaryota > Metazoa > Chordata > Amphibia > Anura > Myobatrachidae > Pseudophryne > Pseudophryne corroboree. The sequence continues at coordinate 743,089,918 of NC_086447.1, read as the reverse complement.
GAGGTGGGGAAGAGTTGTCTCTCATAGGTTCACAGTGTCTAGGATTCTCTTGCTTGCAAATGTGTGGTCTGTTGTCCACTGGTGGTGGCGCTGTAGAGTGTACTTGATTTGTTTGCATGAGGTCTGAATGCGTACCTTGTAAAGATGGAGGGTTGCTACTAGAGATGAACGGGTTCGGTTTCTCTGAATCCGAACCCGCCCGAACTTCATGGTTTTTTTCACGGGTCCGAGCGACTCGGATCTTCCCGCCTTGCTCGGTTAACCCGAGCGCGCCCGAACGTCATCATGACGCTGTCGGATTCTCGCGAGGCTCGGATTCTATCGCGAGACTCGGATTCTATATAAGGAGCCGCGCGTCGCCGCCATTTTCACACGTGCATTGAGATTGATAGGGAGAGGACGTGGCTGGCGTCCTCTCCATTTAGATTAGGGTTGAGAGAGAGAGAGAGAGATTGACCTGAGGCTGTGATACTGTAGAAGAGAGTGCAGAGTTTAGTGACTGACGACCACAGTGACCACCAGACAGTGCAGTTGTTTGTTTTATTTAATATATCCGTTCTCTGCCTGAAAAAAACGATACACACAGTGACTCAGTCACATACCATATCTGTGTGCACTGCTCAGCCCAGTGTGCTGCATCAATGTATATATATATCTGACTGTGCTCAGCTCACACAGCTTATAATTGTGGGGGAGACTGGGGAGCACTGCAGTGCCAGTTATAGGTTATAGCAGGAGCCAGGAGTACATAATATTATATTAAAATTAAACAGTGCACACTTTTGCTGCAGGAGTGCCACTGCCAGTGTGACTAGTGACCAGTGACCTGACCACCAGTATATATAATATTAGTAGTATACTATCTCTTTATCAACCAGTCTATATTAGCAGCAGACACAGTACAGTGCGGTAGTTCACGGCTGTGGCTACCTCTGTGTCGGCACTCGGCAGCCCGTCCATAATTGTATATACTACCTAACCGTGGTTTTTTTTTCTTTCCTTATAGTCATACTAGTTATGAGTATACTATCTCTTTATCAACCAGTCTATATTAGCAGCAGACACAGTACAGTGCGGTAGTTCACGGCTGTGGCTACCTCTGTGTCGGCACTCGGCAGCCCGTCCATAATTGTATATACCACCTAACCGTGTTTTTTTTTTTTTTCTTTATACATACATACTAGTTACGAGTATACTATCTCTTTATCAACCAGTCTATATTAGCAGCAGACACAGTACAGTGCGGTAGTTCACGGCTGTGGCTACCTCTGTGTCGGCACTCGGCAGCCCGTCCATAATTGTATATACCACCTAACCGTGGTTTTTTTTTCTTTCTTTATACATACATACTAGTTACGAGTATACTATCTCTTTATCAACCAGTCTATATATTAGCAGCAGACACAGTACAGTGCGGTAGTTCACGGCTGTGGCTACCTCTGTGTCGGCACTCGGCAGCCCGTCCATAATTGTATATACCACCTAACCGTGGTTTTTTTTTCTTTCTTTATAGTCATACTAGTTACGAGTATACTATCTCTTTATCAACCAGTCTATATTAGCAGCAGACACAGTACAGTGCGGTAGTTCACGGCTGTGGCTACCTCTGTGTCGGCACTCGGCAGCCCGTCCATAATTGTATACTAGTATCCAATCCATCCATCTCCATTGTTTACCTGAGGTGCCTTTTAGTTGTGCCTATTAAAATATGGAGAACAAAAATGTTGAGGTTCCAAAATTAGGGAAAGATCAAGATCCACTTCCACCTCGTGCTGAAGCTGCTGCCACTAGTCATGGCCGAGACGATGAAATGCCAGCAACGTCGTCTGCCAAGGCCGATGCCCAATGTCATAGTACAGAGCATGTCAAATCCAAAACACCAAATATCAGTAAAAAAAGGACTCCAAAACCTAAAATAAAATTGTCGGAGGAGAAGCGTAAACTTGCCAATATGCCATTTACCACACGGAGTGGCAAGGAACGGCTGAGGCCCTGGCCTATGTTCATGGCTAGTGGTTCAGCTTCACATGAGGATGGAAGCACTCAGCCTCTCGCTAGAAAAATGAAAAGACTAAAGCTGGCAAAAGCAGTAGCACCGCAAAGAACTGTGCGTTCTTCGAAATCCCAAATCCACAAGGAGAGTCCGACTCCAATTGTGTCGGTTGCGATGCCTGACCTTCCCAACACTGGACGTGAAGAGCATGCGCCTTCCACCATTTGCACGCCCCCTGCAAGTGAAGGAAGGAGCACCCACAGTCCAGTTCATGATAGTCAGATTGAAGATGTCAGTGTTGAAGTACACCAGGATGAGGAGGATATGGGTGTTGCTGGCGCTGGGGAGGAAATTGACCAGGAGGATTCTGATGGTGAGGTGGTTTGTTTAAGTCAGGCACCCGGGGAGACACCTGTTGTCCGTGGTAGGAATATGGCCGTTGACATGCCTGGTGAAAATACCAAAAAAATCAGCTCTTCGGTGTGGAAGTATTTCACCAGAAATGCGGACAACAGGTGTCAAGCCGTGTGTTCCCTTTGTCAAGCTGTAATAAGTAGGGGTAAGGACGTTAACCACCTCGGAACATCCTCCCTTATACGTCACCTGCAGCGCATTCATAATAAGTCAGTGACAAGTTCAAAAACTTTGGGTGACAGCGGAAGCAGTCCACTGACCAGTAAATCCCTTCCTCTTGTAACCAAGCTCACGCAAACCACCCCACCAACTCCCTCAGTGTCAATTTCCTCCTTCCCCAGGAATGCCAATAGTCCTGCAGGCAATGTCACTGGCAATTCTGACGAGCCCTCTCCTGCCTGGGATTCCTCCGATGCATCCTTGCGTGTAACGCCTACTGCTGCTGGCGCTGCTGTTGTTGCTGCTGGGAGTCGATGGTCATCCCAGAGGGGAAGTCGTAAGCCCACTTGTACTACTTCCAGTAAGCAATTGACTGTTCAACAGTCCTTTGCGAGGAAGATGAAATATCACAGCAGTCATCCTGCTGCAAAGCGGATAACTGAGGCCTTGACAACTATGTTGGTGTTAGACGTGCGTCCGGTATCCGCCGTTAGTTCACAGGGAACTAGACAATTTATTGAGGCAGTGTGCCCCCGTTACCAAATACCATCTAGGTTCCACTTCTCTAGGCAGGCGATACCGAGAATGTACACGGACGTCAGAAAAAGACTCACCAGTGTCCTAAAAAATGCAGTTGTACCCAATGTCCACTTAACCACGGACATGTGGACAAGTGGAGCAGGGCAGGGTCAGGACTATATGACTGTGACAGCCCACTGGGTAGATGTATGGACTCCCGCCGCAAGAACAGCAGCGGCGGCACCAGTAGCAGCATCTCGCAAACGCCAACTCTTTCCTAGGCAGGCTACGCTTTGTATCACCGCTTTCCAGAATACGCACACAGCTGAAAACCTCTTACGGCAACTGAGGAAGATCATCGCGGAATGGCTTACCCCAATTGGACTCTCCTGTGGATTTGTGGCATCGGACAACGCCAGCAATATTGTGTGTGCATTAAATATGGGCAAATTCCAGCACGTCCCATGTTTTGCACATACCTTGAATTTGGTGGTGCAGAATTTTTTAAAAAACGACAGGGGCGTGCAAGAGATGCTGTCGGTGGCCAGAAGAATTGCGGGACACTTTCGGCGTACAGGCACCACGTACAGAAGACTGGAGCACCACCAAAAACTACTGAACCTGCCCTGCCATCATCTGAAGCAAGAAGTGGTAACGAGGTGGAATTCAACCCTCTATATGCTTCAGAGGTTGGAGGAGCAGCAAAAGGCCATTCAAGCCTATACAATTGAGCACGATATAGTAGGTGGAATGCACCTGTCTCAAGCGCAGTGGAGAATGATTTCAACGTTGTGCAAGGTTCTGATGCCCTTTGAACTTGCCACACGTGAAGTCAGTTCAGACACTGCCAGCCTGAGTCAGGTCATTCCCCTCATCAGGCTTTTGCAGAAGAAGCTGGAGACATTGAAGGAGGAGCTAACACGGAGCGATTCCGCTAGGCATGTGGGACTTGTGGATGGAGCCCTTAATTCGCTTAACAAGGATTCACGGGTGGTCAATCTGTTGAAATCAGAGCACAACATTTTGGCCACCGTGCTCGATCCTAGATTTAAAGCCTACCTTGGATCTCTCTTTCCGGCAGACACAAGTCTGCTGGGGTTGAAAGACCTGCTGGTGACAAAATTGTCAAGTCAACATCTCCTCCTTCACATTCTCCCGCAACTGGGGGTGCGAGGAAAAGGCTCAGAATTCCGAGCCCACCCGCTGGCGGTGATGCAGGGCAGTCTGGAGCGACTGCTGATGCTGACATCTGGTCCGGACTGAAGGACCTGACAACGATTACGGACATGTCGTCTACTGTCACTGCATATGATTCTCTCAACATTGATAGAATGGTGGAGGATTATATGAGTGACCGCATCCAAGTAGGCACGTCACACAGTCCGTACTTATACTGGCAGGAAAAAGAGGCAATTTGGAGGCCCTTGCACAAACTGGCTTTATTCTACCTAAGTTGCCCTCCCACAAGTGTGTACTCCGAAAGAGTGTTTAGTGCCGCCGCTCACCTTGTCAGCAATCGGCGTACGAGGTTACATCCAGAAAATGTGGAGAAGATGATGTTCATTAAAATGAATTATAATCAATTCCTCCGCGGAGACATTGACCAGCAGCAATTGCCTCCACAAAGTACACAGGGAGCTGAGATGGTGGATTCCAGTGGGGACGAATTGATAATCTGTGAGGAGGGGGATGTACACGGTGATATATCGGAGGGTGATGATGAGGTGGACATCTTGCCTCTGTAGAGCCAGTTTGTGCAAGGAGAGATTAATTGCTTCTTTTTTGGGGGGGTCCAAACCAACCCGTCATATCAGTCACAGTCGTGTGGCAGACCCTGTCACTGAAATGATGGGTTGGTTAAAGTGTGCATGTCCTGTTTTGTTTATACAACATAAGGGTGGGTGGGAGGGCCCAAGGACAATTCCATCTTGCACCTCTTTTTTCTTTTCTTTTTCTTTGCGTCATGTGCTGTTTGGGGAGGGTTTTTTGGAAGGGACATCCTGCGTGACACTGCAGTGCCACTCCTAGATGGGCCCGGTGTTTGTGTCGGCCACTAGGGTCGCTTATCTTACTCACACAGCTACCTCATTGCGCCTCTTTTTTTCTTTGCGCTATGTGCTGTTTGGGGAGGGTTTTTTGGAAGGGACATCCTGCGTGACACTGCAGTGACACTCCTAGATGGGCCCGGTGTTTGTGTCAGCCACTAGGGTCGCTTATCTTACTCACACAGCTACCTCATTGCGCCTCTTTTTTTCTTTGCGTCATGTGCTGTTTGGGGAGGGTTTTTTGGAAGGGACATCCTGCGTGACACTGCAGTGCCACTCCTAGATGGGCCCGGTGTTTGTGTCGGCCACTAGGGTCGCTAATCTTACTCACACAGCTACCTCATTGTGCCTCTTTTTTTCTTTGCGTCATGTGCTGTTTGGGGAGGGTTTTTTGGAAGGGCCATCCTGCGTGACACTGCAGTGCCACTCCTAGATGGGCCCGGTGTTTGTGTCGGCCACTAGGGTCGCTTATCTTACTCACACAGCGACCTCGGTGCAAATTTTAGGACTAAAAATAATATTGTGAGGTGTGAGGTATTCAGAATAGACTGAAAATGAGTGGAAATTATGGTTTTTGAGGTTAATAATACTTTGGGATCAAAATGACCGCCAAATTCTATGATTTAAGCTGTTTTTTAGGTTTTTTGGAAAAAAACACCCGAATCCAAAACACACCCGAATCCGACAAAAAAAATTCGGTGAGGTTTTGCCAAAACGCGGTCGAACCCAAAACACGGCCGCAGAACCGAACCCAAAACCAAAACACAAAACCCGAAAAATTTCCGGCGCTCATCTCTAGTTGCTACTCCTTTTTGAGACTTGACGTACGTATTCTGATGTGCGTTGCAGTGAATCCTGAGATCCATTCTCTGTGTCGAGTACATTGGTTCTTCTTATATCAGGGAGTTCTGCAGTCTCCAAGATTTCTGCTTCAGCTATGGCAGCCGCTGCCTCCTTCTCTGCAGCGAGCTTCTCGCCGATTGCTTCTAAGCGTTTGCTCTCGATTTTTAATTGCATCTCCTGCTCGGCAAAGTTAGCCCTTACTTTTGCGGCTTCCGCTTTTGCACGTGCCATGATGGCTGCATTACTGACAGACAAGGATTTGGAGGAACCAGAGACTTGGGACCTTGTTTTGTATGAGGATATCGTTTTCTGTGACATGGTGATCTGGTAGAGATGTTTGATTATGTAGAGACTGCTGTAATGCTGTCTGCAAGTAACTGTTCAGACTGTGTCGCAGATCTCTGAGGAGTCAGTATCTTTGAACTGTTATGAAGCTGCTTGACTGTGAAGAGACTGTTGTGTTGCCTTATAAGCGTGGCTGCACTGACTTGTACAGGTTTCTGTGTAGTCAAATGGCGGTACTCCTATTGCTGAGCTGCCATAGTTGGTAGACTGTATAGAAACTGTGTGGCTGTCATATGCAGATAGCTGTGGCTGGCAGTGTAACGGCTCTGTAAGTCAGTATATGTCCCCACTGCTGACAGGCAATGATTTACTGACGGAGTCAGTGTAAGAGAGTCCATCTGCTTGTAGCATTCGATGTTTTACTGTTCAGCCTCTCACTAAGCCCTTTCTGGCAAATTTGAAGCCTACAGTATAACCACCTTTACTTTTCAATAATCTGTTCAGAAGAGGTGTTTGTAGAACGGTGTTTTATTATTCAGTAAAGGGATCACAGATATGATGCGTTGATTTGATGTACAATACGATATGATGATGTGTGATAATGAGGTAAAACTGTTAATGAAACAAGAATATGCAATTATGATATGCATGTGAAAAGCAAAATGGATATACACAAGTACATATAACATGGGCTGTGCAAACATGTGATTACATGTGCAAGTATAAACTACAGTGCAGCTAACATTACTCACTGGCTAAACAGGTTGAGATGAGACATTTAATATACAAACTCACCATCGAATGCTATATGAGAGTTGGACCCATGTAAAGCATGACTGTCTGGGACCATGAGGGAAGTAGAAAAGCTGATCCCAGCTTCTTCATCCCAGAATGCATTGCAAGACTGGCTACAAGAGGCTATGAGGGTCAAATTAATTGATGGGACTGACCACTAGATGGGGCAATAATACAACTTTCTGTAGTAAAGGTAATCAGATCTACACAAAGCAAATGCTGAAGGCATGACACCAGATATTGGGTAGAAACAGACAATCAAAAATCAAAAATGGTATTTATATACTCTATAAACAAACATATATATATATATATATATATATATATATATATATATACAGGTTGAGTATCCCTTATCCCAAATGCTTGGGACCAGAACTATTTTGGATATCGGATTTTCCGTATTTTGGAATAATTGCATACCATAATGAGATGATGGGACCTAACTCTAAGCACAGGATGCATTTATGTTTCATATACACCTTATACACACAGCCTGAATGTAATTTTAGCCAATATTTTAATAACTTTGTGCATTAAACAAAGTGTGTGTAAATTCACACAAATCATTTATGTTTCATATACACCTAATATACACAGCCTGAAGGTCATTTAACACAATATTTTTAATAACTTTGTGTATTAAACAAAGTTTGTGTACATTGAGCCATCATAAAACAAAGGTTTCACTATCTCACTCTCACTCAAAAAATTCCGTATTTAGGAATATTCCGTATTTCAGAATATTTGGATAAGGGATACTCAACCTGTGTATATATATATATATATATATATATTAGTGATGAGCGGGTTCGGTTCCTCGAAATCCGAACCCCCGCGAACTTCACCCATTTTACACGGGTCCGAGGCAGACTCGGATCTTCCCGCCTTGCTCGGTTAACCCGAGCGCGCCCGAATGTCATCATCCCGCTGTCGGATTCTCGCGAGATTCGTATTCGTTCGGGGGGGTTCGGATTTCGAGGAACCGAACCCGCTCATCACTACTCCTTATATAGAGTGCAGAATTTTGCTGACCACCAGTATATATATATAGCAGTACGGTACAGTAGTCCATTGCTCTACCTCTGTGTAGTCAAGTATACTACAAAAGTTCAGTATAATAACCCAAAAATCAAAATTAAAAGCATCTGATGAGAAGCGTAAACTTGCCAATATGCCATTTATGACACGGAGTGGCAAGGAACGGCTGAGGCCCTGGCCTATGTTCAAGGCTAGTAGTTCAGATTCACATGAGGATGGAAGCACTCATCCTCTCGCTAGAAAACTGCAGTGCCACTCCTAGGAAGGCCAGGTGTTTGTGTCGGCCACTTGGGTCGCTTAGCTTAGCCATCCAGCAACCTTGGTGCACCTCTTTTTTTCTTAGCATCATGTGCTGTTTGGGGACAATTTTTTAAATCGCCCATCCTGTCTGACACTGCAGTGCCACTCCTAGATGGGCCAGGTGTTTGTGTTGGCCACTTGGGTCGCTTAGCTTAGCCATCCAGCGACCTTGGTGCACCTCTTTTTTTCTTCTTTGCATCATGTGCTGTTTGGGCACTATTTTTTAAATCGGCCATCCTGTCTGATACTGCAGTGCCACTCCTAGATGGGCCAGGTGTTTGTGTCGGCCACTTGGGTCACTTAGCTTAGTCATTCAGCGACCCCGGTGCAAATTTTAGGACTAAAAATAATATTGTGAGGTGTGAGGTGTTCAGAATAGACTGGAAATGAGTGGAAATTATGGTTATTGAGGTTAATAATACTATGGGATCAAAATGACCCCCAAATTCTATGATTTAAGCTGTCTTTGAGGGTTTTTTGTAAAAAAAACCCGAATCCAAAACACACCCGAATCCGACAAAAATTTTTCAGGGAGGTTTTGCCAAAACATGTCCGAATCCAAAACACGGGCGCGGAAATGAATCCAAAACCAAAACACAAAACCAAAAAAATTTCCGGTGCACATCGCTCTTCTGCTCCGGCGGACGGGCAACGGGTGTTGACAGCGTCCTGTTGCCGTGGCAGCGAAGTCGCGTCACTCTGGCGCACCAGTGGGTGACGTCACTGCGGCGCGCTCTGCTGCTCCGGCGGACGGGCCGGGATCCTGCACAGGTGAGGGTGTTTTCTGGTGATTTGGTTTGCATATAAGTGTGGTAAGTGGCTCTCTTTACTTGTCTCGGTCACATTTATTTATGGTTATATATCCTGAAGACGGTGCTGCGTCACCGAAACGTCGATAATGCTTTGATACTTTTGTGGATTACAAACGCTATATTCAAAATCCTGTGAGTGCCGTCCTCTTTCTTGGAAACTATATATATATATATATATATATACAGAGGTGGATTGGCCATAGGGCTTTCAAGGAAGATTCCCGGTGGACCGGCGCACCCGTGGGGCCTATTTTGTTTGCGAACATGTGGTCCTATTTATAGACATAATGAATAAGATGCAAAATAATTTGCATATATGAAAATTTCTTTGACCTGTGATTGCAGATGTTCTAGTGTATGCTCTGTCTGCCTGCTAAGATTGAGTGAATAGTGATTGGGATACACGGTTGGTGTAATAAGCAAGAAAATATATCTTGCTAAAGAATTATATAGTTTCCTAAATTCTAAAGGTGTATCATATAATGTGCTCATAATATTTAATTTTATTTCCTTTTAACTTCCCCCTTGATGCTGGATATGCCTATTATCTGGAAAGTCTTGGGGGGAGGGTGCTGCTGCCATGGCCCATGGCTAGACCCTACACCTCTGGTGCTGCCCATGTGGGGCCACTAGTACAAATTTTTCCAGGGCCGCTTTTTGTTCCCAATCCGCCCCTGTATGTGTATATATATATATATATATATACATATACATGACTGAGTGCCGTCAGAATCGCTTGCTATAAATATATATATATATATACATGTATATATATATATATATGTTTATAGCAAGCGATTCTGACGGCACTCAGTCATGTAGATAAATGGCTCCGGTGCTCCATCTACTTCAATAATATGTAGTTCACCATAGGAAAGAAGGCATTCAGATCAGAGACTTGTAATTTTACACATTTGGTGTTGCACTGGACAGTTGTCTCCTTGCTGTTCCTGTATGATATCTTGAAAAAGGTCATGAGGTGCCTACATTTCCAATTTGATATATATATATATATATATATACTGACATTCCCTTTTATATATATATATATATATATATATATATATAGGAATGTCCCGCACTCTCACCCAACCTAGACAGCCGCTGGGGTTCCAGAGTCCCATCCCAAAATGGGATGAACCCATAGTACAGTGCAGTGTTTTCCACTAACCATGGAAATGATAGCACTCTCCAGACAAAAATCAATGTAGTCAAAATAATATCTTTACTGTAAAAATCAAAACAGTTCCACATATAATGATAGTCTCTCACCAACGTTTCGGTCCCCAACCGGGACCTTTCTCAAGGTATCCCAACAATTCAACTGTGTCAAAGAGTCAAAAGGTGCAGTATACATGAAGTGGAACTGGACATATAGAACAAGCCTCCCAGGCCTCTGTTAAATACCTCACAAACCAGGAAACAGCGCCAAATGACCTCTGCTGCTCAAAGCTGCTTTCCAATGGGCGGAAGTGACATCACTTCCAGTCCCAGATACATCACTTCCGGTCCCGGATACATTGGTTATATCAACAATAATGTGTAATTCTAAACAGTGTAAATACACTAAAAGGGGGCACATGGCACATGAACCAGCCAGCGATAGCCACCAACTAGAGATGATCCACGGTATAAGCGCATGCTGAGTGTGCGCCGGTCACCATGGAAACCGCTTATTCCCACATAGTCACTTCCAGGCGCGTGCACACGCAAAGCTGTGTCGCGCTTCCACAGTGACGACCGGGGCACAGAGGGACAACATAACAAAGCAAACATTATTTAGGGACCTTGTTATTTAAAACACAAGGAATCAGAGCCACTGAACAAGCATAGCAGCGCACGAGTTGTCATAGCAACCCCAGAGCCACCGGGACGTCACTTCCGGGAGCGCGCTCACAGCAAACTGTGACGCGTAACCACGGTGACGACCAGTGTCGTCATATAGCAAGTAAAAGATCAATCTGTGTGGATAAGCAAGTCCACCAGGAATGTTGTTCAAAATGCAATACATATATAAGACTCAGTGTGTGTCCACTTATTAAATAATAAACTGAACAAGTACTATTAAACAACGCTACAGGTTTGGGCATGACAGAGACCTGGGAGTGGTAAAAAGCAAAAAGTATCCACATTAGATAGAGAATATATAACAACATTACATTATTAGATTGAGTCTAAGACTTAATACAATCCTACAGATATAATAGCATATTCTACTGTACCAATATAGATACTATTTTATATTTTATTTATGTGTAATATTTTTTATTAAAGTTTTTATATTTTTATTAAAAAGACTAGTAGACTACCTACCCACCATACAGGTCAGCTTATACTACCCAAATGTTTATTTAAGAAAAATAGAAAGCGGATTATTTTCGGTCATCCCTTTTGGGGCAATAGTGTCTAGTCAATGTATCCAGTAACTCTCTTTCTTACGCAAAGAGAGTGCACGGTCGCCGCCGCGTACCGGTGGTGGAATCCAATCTATAAGTTTACAGCGGAGGTTAGATACTTGATGACGTTGGTTCAAAAAGTGTTGTGGTACTGGTTGCTCTGCTGTGCCAGATTTGATTGCCTGATGTATCGTGGTGCGATGGTTTGCCATCTGATTGCGGAAGCGTCTTGTGGTCATACCCACATAATAAAGGCCACAAGGGCAAGTCAGGATATAAATGACGAAGTCCATGGTACAATGAAGTTTGAATTTGATACCAATAGGCCGTCCAGAATGAGGATGGGGAAATGTGGATCCTGTGAGCATGTTCCTACAGGTAACACAGTCAGTACACTTAAAACAACTGGGTTTCCTTTCATGTAACCAAGTAGTTGAGGAGGCCTTCTTAGGGTGGGCCAGCGATCTAAGTAGCAATTGTTTAAGATTAGGTGCCCTCCTGTAGGCCATCATTGGCAGTCTAGTTGCTTTTAATTTTAAATGCGTATCTGTAGTAAGGATCGGCCAGTGTTTTCAGATGGAACTTCCACATTTATGGGAAAAATTATCAAAAGTACTTGCAAACACCATGCACTTGGCTTGCCCAGGTTGCTTTGCACCAAGAGCCGAGTTTTGGAACTTGTTTCTGGCCCTGTTTAAACATTGCTGAATAATTGTATCGCTGTACCCAAGTTCACAAAATCGGATTGTAACCTCACGTAATTGTTCTTCCATCATCTCCGTCTTGGTGTTGTTCCTCATTACTCTCAGGAATTGGGATACCGGTAGATAGGGCCATTGGGAGCACCCGCCAACTTTATTTCCATGAACCGATGAGAGTGCAGGACATTCTGCGGGTATTTCTGTTTGGACTGCATTTGAGGGCAGTTCTTACTTCCTGACACCCATCCTTTTGTTCAGATCATATTCCTCCACCTGTATCCATCTTTGCGAATTGGGAAGGATATTGTTTGTATGTTTTTTTTATTGCTTATTTTTGGTTATATATTTGTTACCATCTTTGAATGTACTAAGTGTTATCACACAAAGTGGGGTGTACTTATTGGATGATGGGCTTTTGGCCCAAGCCGAAACCGGCACTGTCTCATTTACTGACGAAGATACTGAAAAGCTTTTATTTGACAAGCTTGAATTTGAAGCCCTACCCGCTGAAACACCAGTGGATCTATTTTACAAGGTGTTAAAACATAAACAAAGAGAAGTTGACCTCACTTTACACAGTCAATTTCTCTCAGAATATCTGAGACGCAAACAAATCCCGCGTGGTTTTCGTATCTCTAATGTTCCAACTTTGGGTAGAAACAATCTGGTCTTCTGCAGCCGGTGGTGTGGAGTACTGAACAAATGCTCATTAGATCTCATGACCCTTGTGGCAGAGGAGGTTGGTTCAGAATTGAAAAAACTACTAACTGAGGTTGACTCTTCCATTAAGTCACACACCGCCGTGCTGCAGAACGACAAGACCCAGAATTGGACTGAGCGATTGCAGTCTCAAATTGACACCTATAAACGGGATTTGATCTCATTTAAACTAAAAAAATTGTCAATAGTAACTAATGACTATCAGACACACACAGTATACAGATGGTTACTAGGCAGTAATACGAGTGACTGTTCTACCAGGCAACCCTCTAGACGGAGGGCTCCCTCTTTTTCACATGAATTCGTATCCTCTGCCTCTACCACCGATACCGATTATTATGATGAAGTAACTGATTCCACTTGTTTTTTAGAAACAGGAGGTGAAACAACCTCCACCCACTCCAGGGTTTTAAGAAGCGGCACAGACAGCACCCACGGAGAGGGGGGTATCAAGAGAAGAGGTCGGAGGAGATGACATTAAGCACTGTGTTTAATCTATCTGACACTGAGTTGAGTGAAGCTGAAACTAAGCTTCTCTCACGTGGTCTTTCATTTGTTCCTACATGTAGGACCAATTCATTTAAGAGGTCTATTGACCAATATAAGTTTGGCCGTTCCCTCCGTCTACGTGAATTTTTTGCCAATAAACCCACTAAAGAAACCAATTCTGGTTTCAGGCCTAAATCCACATTTGATCCGCCCTCCTCGAATCCTAGTATCAAAACGTTTTTGCGACTTGTACAGAAGGATTCTAACAACTCTCCCCCTAAACGAATGTTTGACAACTTGTCCCCTGCTGAAAGGAAGGCGATAAAAACACTTAGAGATTCTTCCGATATAGTGATCCACCCGGCGGACAAGGGTGGGGCCTATAGTCGTCCAAAATTGGAATGACTATGACCAAGAAATAAACAGACAGCTAGCCGATGATTTGACCTACCGCAAGCTGTCTGTAAATCCTATGCCTAACATTAAATCTAGAATAGATTCTTGTCTGAAACTGGGATTCGAGCAGGGCTACATCTGTGAAAACTTACTTAACTATCTCACCGTGAATTCGCCCAAGTGCCCGATTTTGTACACACTACCCAAGGTGCATAAAACACTTGTACACCCTCCGGGTAGACCAATTATCGCGGCAGAGGGTTCTCTATTGTAACCCATTGCCATTTTTATTGAAACTATCTTACAGCCCCTAGTTTTGAAAACCGATTTTCTATCTCACCTTCAGAAGTTTGACCAACTTAGTGAACATACTTTACTAGCCACTATGGACGTGTGCTCTTTGTACACAGTTATACCACACCAACAAGGTATAGAAGTCTTACGTACATTGCTTTCCAACTGCCCATGTAATGATTATCCGACAGAGTTTGTGTTGGAACTAACGTCATTGGTATTGACATGTAATCATTTTTTATATAAAAATGATTATTTTTTACAGATTGCCGGTACAGCGATGGGGTCAAACCTGGCTCCGTTGTATGCTAACCTGTTCATGGCTAGTTACGAGAACACCTATGTACTACCAGTATACGGGCAAAAAAAAATATTTTTCAAACGTTTCATTGACGATATTTTCTTACTTTGGGGAGGTACTGAATCTGAATTCATTGACATGGTGAGTCAGCTTAATTCGTTGGAGAGTTTGATCAAGTTTAGATTTTCAGTGTCTGCCACTTCCATCAATTTTTTGGATGTCAATGTTACTAAAACTGGGAAACATTTAAATACTACCATGTTCCGTAAAACCACTGACTGTAATTTGACCCTGCACGCAACCAGCCATCATCCTCCTTCCCTGAAAGAGGGTTTACCAATTTCACAATTTCTTAGAGATATGAGGATAAACTCTCTCCCCTCTTTAAAGGATCAGCAATAAACTGAAATAACTGCACGCTTTCTGGAGCGAGACTATTCTAAAAATGTGCTGGAACGGTGCTTGAATAAAGCTAATAGTATTTTCCATGGACAACATTCTAAAAGAAAAGTACGTGAGAACCGTAAGATTTTTCCCACCCAGTTTGACGGTACCTCGGATGGTATGAGGAAGGCATTACGTAAACATTGGCCCATAGTGGCGTCCGATGGTAATCTCCCCTTTGCAAGTGTGCCAGGACCTATGGTGGCATATTGGCGGGGTGCCAACTTAAAACAGTTGTTAATGAGGCCTACTATGTTCCCTGAACAAAAAAAGTCACATTTCCGGCTCATGCAAGCCAGACCAGGCAATTTTTCGTGTGGAGGATGCACCACATGTAGATTCATGTTAACTGGCCCTTATTTTCATCATCCATATACAGGGAAGAAGATATTCCTTAAATACCATCTTCATTGTAGATTAGACTATGTTATTTACATCTTGAAATGCCCCTGTGGGCTCTGCTATGTTGGAATGACCACTCGTCCCTTTCGGGATCGAATGGCCAACCACCGGTCCTCAATCCACACGGCCTTGCTTACTGGCCATACCGATAAGCCTGTAGCGCGACATTTTTTTGTCCGCCAGACATCAAGTAGCTGCAATGAAATGCAAACTCATTGATTGGGTTCCACCATCCCAACAAGGCGGGGATAGTACTTTGATCCTCAAACAAAAAGAAAGCTTCTGGATACATAAACTAGATACGGATGCCCCTAGGGGCTTCAATGAGGCTAATCCTCTTAATATCTTTCTATAAGGATCAATGATATACAACGGTTCTTTGGTTCTTATCCCTTGGCAATGAGGGTGTTACCCCCTAAATATTCATACTTATGAATTGTGTGCACCACACAAGTATATGTTGATTTGTGTTATTTATGTTGTCCTTTTCTAATTTTTTTTTTTATATATATATATTTTTTTCTTTGTCTTATTATATATTTTTGATGTGTTTTTGGTTTATGTGATTATTATTTTTAAAAAATATGTATATATATTTTTTTTTTATGTCAATATATCCTTTTCCAGTACCCCCCAGGTCCTTGGCAGAATTCCAGTGCGACCTATTGCAGATCATTTCACACACTGCCAGTCGATTTATCTATTTGCTATTTGGCATGTATGTTTCTTTATTTGGATCGGTTAGGCTTTAAGAGTTTTATTAGGTATTTTACATGTGAGATTCTCTGCGATTGTGTCTAACTGGTAATAGGCATTTATTCAGATGTATAACTTGTTACTTTATTGACATTCCTTGTTTAACTGGGATATCCTTTTGATTGACAGCCTTTCCCCCACTTAGCTTAGCGCACTGAATTGTTTGGTCACTTCGGGTGGGCGGAACAGATGTTCCATCAGTTTGAGGTTTGATCTGGGTCTTTTGAACCCATTTTGTACTAACATCATTACTCCTGTGCCCTGAATTCTTATTCATTGCCATTATGTTTTCTTGTTCCACACTCACTGTACCATTCGGCAGAGCTTCGGCCGCACGACTTCCGGTCCATGGAACGCAGCTTCTTCCAGTTCCTGGAACGCGGAAGTCGCTCGTCCAGCGGCCGCGACTTCGGCTATTAGTGTTAGTCTGATTGTTATGTAGAGATGAGCGGGTTCGGTTTCTCTGAAACCGAACCCGCACGAACTTCATGTTTTTTTCACGGGTCCGAGCAGACTCGGATCCTCCCGCCTTGCTCGGTTAACCCGAGCGCGCCCGAACGTCATCATGACGCTGTCGGATTCTCGCGAGACTCGGATTCTATATAAGGAGCCGCGCGTCGCCGCCATTTTCACACGTGCATTGAGATTGATAGGGAGAGGACGTGGCTGGCGTCCTCTCCATTAGAAATTAGATTAGAAGAGAGAGAGAGATTGTGCAGAGTCAGACAGAGTTTACCACAGTGACCAGTGCAGTTGTTGTTAGTTAACTTTTATTTATTTTAATATAATATATCCGTTCTCTGCTATATCCGTTCTCTGCCTGAAAAAAAACGATACACAGCAGCAGCCAGTCACACAGTGTGACTCAGTCTGTGTGCACTCAGCTCAGCCCAGTGTGCTGCACATCAATGTATAAAAGGCAAAGCTTATAATAATTGTGGGGGAGACTGGGGAGCACTGCAGGTTGTTATAGCAGGAGCCCCCAGGAGTACATAATATTATATTAATTTAAAATTAAACAGTGCACACTTTTGCTGCAGGAGTGCCACTGCCAGTGTGACTAGTGGTGACCAGTGCCTGACCACCAGTATAGTAGTATATTGTTGTATGTATTGTATACTATCTCTTTATCAACCAGTCTATATTAGCAGCAGACACAGTACAGTGCGGTAGTTCACGGCTGTGGCTACCTCTGTGTCGGCAGTCGGAACTCGGCAGGCAGTCCGTCCATCCATAATTGTATTACAATATATACCACCTAACCGTGGTATTTTTTTTTCTTTCTTTATACCGTCGTCATAGTGTCATACTTGTTACGAGTATACTACTATCTCTTTATCAACCAGTGTACAGTGCGGTAGTTCACGGCTGTGGCTACCTCTGTGTCGGCAGTCGGCAGGCAGTCCGTCCATCCATAATTGTATTATTATTATAATATATACCACCTAACCGTGGTTTTTTTTTCATTCTTTATACCGTCGTCATAGTGTCATACTAGTTGTTACGAGTATACTACTATCTCTTTATCAACCAGTGTACAGTGCGGTAGTTCACGGCTGTGGCTACCTCTGTGTCGGCAGTCGGCAGGCAGTCCGTCCATCCATAATTGTATTATTATTATAATATATACCACCTAACCGTGGTTTTTTTTTCATTCTTTATACCGTCGTCATAGTGTCATACTAGTTGTTACGAGTATACTACTATCTCTTTATCAACCAGTGTACAGTGCGGTAGTTCACGGCTGTGGCTACCTCTGTGTCGGAACTCGGCAGGCAGTCCGTCCATCCATAATTGTATTATATACCACCTAACCGTGGTTTTTTTATACCACCTAACCGTGGCAGTCCGTCCATAATTGTATACTAGTATCCAATCCATCCATCTCCATTGTTTACCTGAGGTGCCTTTTAGTTCTGCCTATAAAATATGGAGAACAAAAAAGTTGAGGTTCCAAAATTAGGGAAAGATCAAGATCCACTTCCACCTCGTGCTGAAGCTGCTGCCACTAGTCATGGCCGAGACGATGAAATGCCAGCAACGTCGTCTGCCAAGGCCGATGCCCAATGTCATAGTACAGAGCATGTCAAATCCAAAACACCAAATATCAGAAAAAAAAGGACTCCAAAACCTAAAATAAAATTGTCGGAGGAGAAGCGTAAACTTGCCAATATGCCATTTACCACACGGAGTGGCAAGGAACGGCTGAGGCCCTGGCCTATGTTCATGGCTAGTGGTTCAGCTTCACATGAGGATGGAAGCACTCAGCCTCTCGCTAGAAAAATGAAAAGACTCAAGCTGGCAAAAGCAGCACAGCAAAGAACTGTGCATTCTTCGAAATCCCAAATCCGAATTCCGAGCCCACCCGCTGGCGGTGATGCAGGGCAGTCTGGAGCGACTGCTGATGCTGACATCTGGTCCGGACTGAAGGACCTGACAACCATTACGGACATGTCGTCTACTGTCACTGCATATGATTCTCTCACCATTGATAGAATGGTGGAGGATTATATGAGTGACCGCATCCAAGTAGGCACGTCACACAGTCCGTACTTATACTGGCAGGAAAAAGAGGCAATTTGGAGGCCCTTGCACAAACTGGCTTTATTCTACCTAAGTTGCCCTCCCACAAGTGTGTACTCCGAAAGAGTGTTTAGTGCCGCCGCTCACCTTGTCAGCAATCGGCGTACGAGGTTACATCCAGAAAATGTGGAGAAGATGATGTTCATTAAAATGAATTATAATCAATTCCTCCGCGGAGACATTGACCAGCAGCAATTGCCTCCACAAAGTACACAGGGAGCTGACATGGTGGATTCCAGTGGGGACGAATTGATAATCTGTGAGGAGGGGGATGTACACGGTGATATATCGGAGGATGATGATGAGGTGGACATCTTGCCTCTGTAGAGCCAGTTTGTGCAAGGAGAGATTAATTGCTTCTTTTTTGGTGGGGGTCCAAACCAACCCGTCATTTCAGTCACAGTCGTGTGGCAGACCCTGTCACTGAAATGATGGGTTGGTTAAAGTGTGCATGTCCTGTTTTGTTTATACAACATAAGGGTGGGTGGGAAGGGCCCAAGGACAATTCCATCTTGCACCTCTTTTTTCTTTTATTTTTCTTTGCGTCATGTGCTGTTTGGGGAGGGTTTTTTGGAAGGGACATCCTGCGTGACACTGCAGTGCCACTCCTAGATGGGCCCGGTGTTTGTGTCGGCCACTAGGGTCGCTTATCTTTCTCACACAGTCAGCTACCTCATTGCGCCTCTTTTTTTCTTTGCGTCATGTGCTGTTTGGGGAGGGTTTTTTGGAAGGGACATCCTGCGTGACACTGCAGTGCCACTCCTAGATGGGCCCGGTGTTTGTGTCGGCCACTAGGGTCGCTAATCTTACTCACACAGCTACCTCATTGCGCCTCTTTTTTTCTTTGCGTCATGTGCTGTTTGGGGAGGGTTTTTTGGAAGGGACATCCTGCGTGACACTGCAGTGCCACTCCTAGATGGGCCCGGTGTTTGTGTCGGCCACTAGGGTCGCTGAGCTTAGTCATCCAGCGACCTCGGTGCAAATTTTAGGACTAAAAATAATATTGTGAGGTGTAAGGTGTTCAGAATAGACTGAAAATGAGTGTTAATTATGGTTATTGAGGTTAATAATACTATGGGATCAAAATGACCCCCAAATTCAATGTTTTAAGATGTTTTTTAGGGTTTTTTGAAAAAACCACCCGAATCCAAAACACACCCGAATCCGACAAAAAAAATTCGGTGAGGTTTTGCCAAAACGCGGTCGAACCCAAAACACGGCCGCGGAACCGAACCCAAAACCAAAACACAAAACCCGAAAAATTTCAGGCGCTCATCTCTATTGTTATGTGTCTTGTACTGCTATCTACCGCGTAATATAGACGGATCCTGGGTATTGGGACACGTGTAGTGTGTCCATTTGGCATGTAGAGTGGGTGAAAAGCACGATATGTCTATCTGCTCACTTAAGTGGCACTTCCGGTCTCACGGTGTTAAATAGCTGACAGCTGAAGCTGTGCAGCATGCAGCTATCACTAGGCATTTGACAGCAGAAGTGGTGAGTAAGCTAGCTCATGTGGATTTTGGAGGTAGGATACCTGTATTTTATTTGATGAGTGAAACATTTTGTTTGTGTTTATAGTTGTAGACTCTATTGTCGTACCGCTCCAGCACCTGCCGAATTGATAGATAGCTGCCACGTGTTGTTTCTTTTAAGAATATCAGGCATGACTTTATTATGTTGCTGCGGTGCCTGGGGTATTTGCATCCTTGCGTGCGTGTGGTCGATATAAAAGCTTTAATAAAAAATCTAACACATAAATAAAATATAAAATAGTATCTATATTGGTACAGTAGAATATGCTCTTATATCTGTAGGATTGTATTAAGTCTTAGACTCAATCTAATAATGTAATGTTGTTATATATTCTCTATTTAATGTGGATACTTTTTGCTTTGTACCACTCCCAGGTCTCTGTCATGCCCAAACCTGTAGCGTTGTTTAATAGTACTTGTTCAGTTTATTATTTAATAAGTGGACAAACACTGGGGGGTCTATTTACAAAGCACTGGATGGAGATAAAGTTGACGGAGATAAAGTACCAGCCAATCAGCTCCTAACTGCCATGCCACAGGCTGGGTTTGAAAAATGACAGTAAGGAGCCTATTGGCTGGGACTTTATCTCCGTTGACTTTATCTCCATCCAAGGCTTAGTAAATAGACCCCTGAGTCTTACATATGTATTGCATTTTGAACAACATTCCTGGTGGACTTGCTTATCCACACAGATTGATCTTTTACTTGCTATATGACGACACTGGTCGTCACCGTGGTTACGCGTCACAGTTCGCTGTGAGCGCACTCCCGGTGGCTCTGGGGTTGCTATAACAACTCGGTGCATCGCTATGCTTGTTCAGTGGCTCTGATTCCATATGTTTTAAATAACAAGGTCCCTAAATAATGTATGCTTTGTTATGTTGTCCCTCGGTGCCACAGTTGTCACTGTGGAAGCGCGACACAGCTTTGCGTGTGTGCGTGCCCGGAAGTGACGATGCGGGAAAGAGTGGTTTCCATGGTGACCGGACCACACTCAGCATGCGCCTACACCGTGGATCATCTCTAGTTGGTGGCTATCGCTGGCTGGTTCATGTGCCATGTGCCCCCTTTCAGTGTATTTACGCTGTTTATAATTACACATTATTGTTGATCTAACCGATGTATCAGGGACCGGACGTGATGTATCTGGGACCGGAAGTGATGTCACTTCCGCCCATTGGAAAGCAGCTTTGAGCAGCAGAGGTCGTTTGGCGCCGTTTCCTGGTTTGTGAGGTATTTAACAGAGGCCTGGGAGGCTTGTTCTATATGTCCAGTTCCACTTCATGTATACTGCACCTTTTGACTCTTTGACACAGTTGAATTGTTGGGATACCTTGCGAAAGGTCCCGGTTGGGGACCGGAATGTTGGTGAGAGACTATCATTATATGTGGAACTGTTTTGATTTTTACAGTAAAGATATTATTTTGACTTCATTTATTTTTGTCTGGAGGGTGCTATCATTTCCACAGTTAGTGGAAAACACTGCACTATATATATATATATATATATATATATACCCGCAGAATATCCTGCACTCTCATCGATTCATGGAAATAAAGTTGGTGGGTGCTCCCAATGGCCCTACGGTTCTCACGTACTTTTCTTTTAGAAAGTTGTCCATGGAAAATACTATTAGCTTTATTCAAGCACCGTTCCAGCACATCTTTAGAATAGCCTAGCTCCAGAAAGCGTGCAGTTATTTCAGCGCATTGCTGATCCTTTAAAGAGGGGATAGAGTTTATCCTCATATCTCTAAGAAATTGTGAAATTGGTAAACCCTCTTTCAGGGCAGGAGGATGATGGCTGGTTGCGTGCAGGGTCAAATTACGGTCAGTGGTTTTTATGGAACATGGTAGTATTTAAATGTTTCCCAGTTTTAGTAACATTGACATCCAAAAAATTGATGGAAGTGGCTGACACTGAAAATCTAAACTTGATCAAACTCTCCAACGAATTAAGCTGACTCACCATGTCAATGAATTCAGATTCAGTACCTCCCCAAAGTAAGAAAATATCGTCAATGAAAAGTTTGAAAAATATTTTTTTTTGCCCGTATACTTGTAGTACATAGGTGTTCTCGTAACTAGCCATGAACAGGTTAGCATACAACGGAGCCAGGTTTGACCCCATCGCTGTACCGGCAATCTGTAAAAAATAATAATTTTTATATAAAAAATGATTACATGTTAATACCAATGACGTTAGTTCCAACACAAACTCTGTTGGATAATCATTACATGGGGAGTTGGAAAGCAATGTACGTAAGACTTCTATACCTTGTTGGTGTGGTATAACCGTGTACAAAGAGCACACGTCCATAGTGGCTAGTAAAGTATGTTCACTAAGTTGGTCAAACTTCTGAAGGTGAGATAAAAAATCGTTTTTCAAAACTAGGGGCTGTAAGATACTATCAATAAAAATGGCAATGGGTTACAATAGAGAACCCTCTGCCGCGATAATTGGTCTACCCAGAGGGTGTACAAGTGTTTTATGCACCTTGGGTAGTGGTGTACAAAATCGGGCACTTGGGCGAATTCACGGTGAGATAGTTAAGTAAGTTTTCACAGATGTAGCCCTGCTCGAATCCCAGTTTCAGACAAGAATCTATTCTAGATTTAATGTTAGGCATAGGATTTACAGACAGCTTGCGGTAGGTCAAATCATCGGCTAGCTGTCTGTTTATTTCTTGGTTATAGTCAGTCCAATTTTGGACGACAATGGCCCCACCCTTGTCCGCCGGGCGGATCACTATATCGGAAGAATCTCTAAGTGTTTTTATCGCCTTCCTTTCAGCAGGGGACAAGTTGTCAAACATTCGTTTAGGGGGAGAGTTGTTAGAATCCTTCTGTACAAGTCGCAAAAACGTTTTGATACTAGGATTCGAGGAGGGCGGATCAAATGTGGAATTAGGCCTGAAACCAGAATTGGTTTCTTTAGTGGGTTTATTGGCAAAAAATTCACGTAGACGGAGGGAACGGCCAAACTTATATTGGTCAATAGACCTCTTAAATGAATTGGTCCTACATGTAGGAACAAATGAAAGACCACGTGAGAGAAGCTTAGTTTCAGCTTCACTCAACTCAGTGTCAGATAGATTAAACACAGTGCTTAATGTCATCTCCTCCGACCTCTTCTCTTGATACCCCCCTCTCCGTGGTTGCGGTCTGTGCCGCTTCTTAAAACCCTGGAGTGGGTGGAGGTTGTTTCACCTCCTGTTTCTAAAAAACAAGTGGAATCAGTTACTCCATCATAATAATCGGCATCGGAGGTAGAGGCAGAGGATACGAATTCATGTGAAAAAGAGGGAGCCCTCCGTCTAGAGGGTTGCCTGGTAGAACGGTCACTCGTATTACTGCCTAGTAACCATCTGTATACTGTGTGCGTCTGATAGTCATTAGTTACTATTGACAATTTTTTTAGTTTAAATGAGATCAAATCCCGTTTATAGGTGTCAATTTGAGACTGCAATCGCTCAGTCCAATTCTGGGTCTTGTCGTTCTGCAGTACGGCGGTGTGTGACTTAATGGAAGAGTCAACCTCAGTTAGTAGTTTTTTCAATTCTGAACCAACCTCCTCTACCACAA
Source organism: Pseudophryne corroboree (assembly GCF_028390025.1). NCBI lineage: Eukaryota > Metazoa > Chordata > Amphibia > Anura > Myobatrachidae > Pseudophryne > Pseudophryne corroboree. Next base: position 743,066,109 of record NC_086447.1, on the reverse strand, counting down.
GGGTCATGAGATCTAATGAGCATTTGTTCAGTACTCCACACCACCGGCTGCAGAAGACCAGATTGTTTCTACCCAAAGTTGGAACATTAGAGATACGAAAACCACGTGGGATTTGTTTGCGTCTCAGATATTCTGAGAAAAATTGACTGTGTAAAGTGAGGTCAACTTCTCTTTGTTTATTTTTTAACACTTTGTAAAATAGATCCACTGGTGTTTCAGCGGGTAGGGCTTCAAATTCAAGCTTGTTAAATAAAAGCTTTTCAGTATCTTCGTCAGTAAATGAGACAGTGACGGTTTCGGCTTGGGCCAAAAGCCCATCATCCAATAAGTACACCCCACTTTGTGTGATAACACTTAGTACATTCAAAGATGGTAACAAATATATAACCAAAAATAAGCAATCAAAAAAAACATATAAACAATATCCTTCCCAATTCTCAAAAATGGATACAGGTGGAGGAATATGATCTGAACAAAAGGATGGGAGTCAGGAAGTAAGAACTGCCGTCAAATGCAGTCCAAACAGAAATACCCGCAGAATGTCCTGCACTCTCATCGGTTCATGGAAATAAAGTTGGCGGGTGCTCCCAATGTCCCTATCAGGCCACCAATGGAGCGCTTCTACCACCTGTGTGGAGGGTGCACTCTCGCAAAAATCAGTCTCTTAGAGAAGTTGATGTGTCAGTCAGTTTAATCAGGTTCAATGATGTTGCCTTTAACAATCAACGTTTCGGTCCTATTTATGGACCTTTATCAAGACCGGCAATTCATAACATCTAAACAATTAGAAATAACAGAATCAATAAATATAAACATCAGATCACAAACACACCACCACCACCAATGCCTCCCAGGCCCTTATGGCAGAAAAGAGTGGCATTCATAGTGCTAATAGGATGGCACACAGGTATGTTAGTAAGAGGGTAAGGTTAGCCTCCACCAAATCAGCTCGCAAACCCCAAGCACTATAGGAAACCCCTGGAGGGACACAAACAGCTACATCAATTACCTGCAGTACTGCTCAATCATAAAGACGATCAACAAGTAACTCCTTAAATACAGGACCACTATAATGGAAAAAATTTGGAGAGTCTATCAACCACACACACGCAAGGATGCACATACCCCAGGCACCGCAACAACACAATAAAGTCATACCTGATATTCTTAAAAGAAACAACACGTGGCAGCTATCTATCAATTCGGCAGGTGCTGGAGCACTTTACTAGCCACTATGGACGTGTGCTCTTTGTACACGGTTATACCTACCAACAAGGTATAGAAGTCTTACGGAACAGCGTTTCATTGACGATATTTTCTTACTTTGGGGAGGTACTGAATATGAATTCATTGACATGGTGAGTCAGCTTAATTCGTTGGAGAGTCCGATCAAGTTTACATTTTCAGTGTCAGCCACTTCCATCAATTTTTTGGATGTCAATGTTACTAAAACTGGGAAACATTTAAATACTACCATGTTCCGTAAAACCACTGACCGTAATTTGACCCTGCACGCAACCAGCCATCATCCTCCTGCCCTGAAAGAGGGTTTACCAATTTCACAATTTCTTAGAGCTATGAGGATAAACTCTATCCCCTCTTTAAAGGATCAGTAATGCGCTGAAATAACTGCACGCTTTCTGGAGCGAGGCTATTCTAAAAATGTGCTGGAACGGTGCTTGAATAAAGCTAATAGTATTTTTCATGGACAACATTCTAAAAGAAAAGTACGTGAGAACCGTAAGATTTTTCCCACCCAGTTTGATGGTACCTCGGATGGTATGAGGAAGGCATTACGTAAACATTGGCCCATAGTGGCGTCCGATGGTAATCTCCCCTTTGCAGGTGTGCCAGCACATATGGTGGCATATCGGCGGGGTGCCAACTTAAACAGTTGTTAATGAGGCCTACTATGTTCCCTGAACAAAAAAAGTCACATTTCCGGCTCATGCAAGCCAGACCAGGCAGTTTCTCGTGTGGAGGATGCACCACATGTAGATTCATGTTAACTGGCCCTTATTTTCATCATCCACATACAGGGAAGAAGATACTCCTTAAATACCATCTTCATTGTAGATTAGACTATGTTATTTACATCTTGAAATGCCCCTGTGGGCTCTGCTATGTTGGAATGACCACCCGTCCCTTTCGGGATCGAATGGCCAACCACCGGTCCTCAATCCACACGGCCTTGCTTACTGGCCATACCGATAAGCCTGTAGCGCAACATTTTTTGTCCACCAGACATCAAGTAGCTGCAATGAAATGCAAACTCATTGATTGGGTCCCACCATCCCAACAAGGCGGGGATAGAACTTTGATCCTCAAACAAAAAGAAAGCTTCTGGATACATAAACTAGATACGGTTGCCCCTAGGGGCCTCAATGAGGCTAATCCTCTTAATATCTTTCTATAAGGATCAATGATATACAACGGTTCTTTGGTTCTTATCCCTTGGCAATGAGGGTGTTACCCCCTAAATATTCATACTTATGAATTGTGTGCACCACACAAGTATATGTTAATTTGTGTTATTTATATCGTCCTTTTCTAAAAAAAAAAAAAATTATTTTTTCTATATATATTTTTTTTCTCTGTCTTATTATATATTTTTGATGTGTTTTTGGTTTATGTGATTATTATTCTTAAAAAATATGTATATTTTTTAATTTTTTATGTCATTATATCCTTTTCCAGTACCCCCCAGGTCCTTGGCAGAATTCCAGTGCGACCTATTGCAGATCATTTCACACACTGCCAGTCGATTTATCTATTTGCTATTTGGCATGTATGTTTCTTTATTTGGATCGGTTAGGCTTTAAGAGTTTTATTAGGTATTTTACATGTGAGATCCTCTGCGATTGTGTCTAACTGGTAATAGGCATTTATTCAGATGTATAACTTGTTACTTTATTGACATTCCTTGTTTAACTGGGATATCATTTTGATTGACAGCCTTTCCCCCACTTAGCTAAGCGCACTGAGTTGTTTGGTCACTTCCGGTGGGTGGAACAGATGTTTCATCAGTTTGAGGTTTGATCTGGGTGTTTTGAACCCATTTTGTACTAACATCATTACTCCTGTGCCCTGAATTCTTATTCATTGTGCGCCCGTTGCAATTATGTTTTCTTATTCCACACTCACTGTACCATTCGGCGGCGCTTCGGCCGCGCGACTTCCGGTCCATGGAATGCAGCTTCTTCCAGTTCCTGGAACGCGGAAGTCACTCGTCCAGCGGCAGCAACGACGGCTATCAGTGTTAGTCTGATTGTTTTGTGGCTTGTACTGCTATCTACAGCCTAATATAGACAGATCCTGGGTATTGGTACACGTGTAATGTGTCCATTTGGCATGTAGAGTGGGTGTATAGCACGATAAGTCTATCTTCTCACTGAAGTGGCACTTCCGGTCTCACGGTGTTAAATAGCTGACAGCTGAAGCTGTGCAGCATGCAGCTATCACTAGGCATTTGACAGCAGAAGTGGTGAGTAAGCTAGCTCATGTGGATTTTGGAGGTAGGATCAGGGCCGGTGCAAGGTATCTCTGCACCCTAGGCAAAGTTTCAGCCTAGCGCCCCCTAATCTGCAACCCCCCCACACACACACACACCTCCCGGTGGTATCATTATATATAAACAGAGAAAAGGGATGACACTCAAGGACTTTTAAAATGAAAAGATATATTGTAATATGTATAAATGTTAGGTGGCATGTTAGGAATAGAATGGGACACTGAGGCCAGTTTCACTTTTATGCTGAATGATATACATCTGTTGGGGAGATTTAATTGTATGTGTATACATACATATATACGCACCTACATATATTTTTATGTTCCGGTGTCTTCTCTAATGTCCTGTGCAAACCCCCCTTCATGCCCCCCCACCTTCTGTGGTTCCACAGAAACCCCCATGGGTTACATACCTTATGTTGTTTTCCCTCATCATTAGTAGGGTTCCTCCTACAGTCGGCAGCAGCATTACAGCGACACTGCGGCTGCAGGCACGTAGTCAGGTGCTGCTGGAGATCGGGATCCAGGAGGTGAATCAGGGCTATGATGAGTGACCGTGGGGGGCGCCCATCAGGAGCCATAGTTACATCTGCCTTCTGTGTGCCTTCACATGACTTGATGATACACGTGTCGGCACGGAGGTAGCGCTGAGGCACTATGTGGTAGAGCCTGATAGCAGCAGCTGTACCTGATTAGACCTGCAGCTGCTGCCAGTGCAGTGTAAAAGGAGGATGTCTTGTACAGACAGAGACATCCTTCACTTTATTGCTTGATGAATTCAGTGGCGCCCTCTAAGGGCCGGCGCCCCTAGGCAGCCGCCTAAAGCTGCCTAATGGAAGAGCCGGCCCTGGGTAGGATACCTGTATTTTATTTGATGAGTGAAACATTTTGTTTGTGTTTATAGTTGTAGACTCTATTGTCGTACCGCTCCAGCACCTGCCGAATTGATAGATAGCTGCCACGTGTTGTTTCTTTTAAGAATATCAGGTATGACTTTACAGGTTGAGTATCCCATATCCAAATATTCCAAAATACGGAATATTCCGAAATACGGACTTTTTTGAGTGAGAGTGAGATAGTGAAACCTTTGTTTTTTGATGACTCAATGTACACAACCTTTGTTTAATACACAAAGTTATTAAAAATATTGTATAAAATGACCTTCAGGCTGTGTGTATAAGGTGTATATGAAACATAAATGAATTGTGTGAATGTACACACACTTTGTTTAATGTACAAAGTTATAAAAAATATTGGCCAAAATGACTTCCAGGCTGTGTGTATAAGGTGTATATGAAACATAAATGCATTCTGTGCTTAGATTTAGGTCCCATCTTCATGATATCTCATATGTTATGCAATTATTCCAAAATACAGAAAAATCCGATATCCAAAATATCTCTGGTCCCAAGCATTTTGGATAAGGGATACTCAACCTGTATTATGTTGTTGCGGTGCCTGGGGTACTTCCATACTTCTGTGTATATCCCTTGGCAACAAGGCGGGCTTAATAACGAGCTACTGTCCTGTCTGCATTTAACTTCTTGCAGAAAACCCACTTGTTTTTTAGTCGTTTTACGGTCACTTAGTCTATCAACCATAGACCATGTACTGTTATCATTTAGTGCTGATAGTTCTGTATCAATTGCTGACTTCAACTCTGTCCAATCACTGCTTGACTTTTCTTCCTGTATGTTTTAAGGTTCACAGTAGGCTATTTTTGCATACTCCTCACTGTATTTCTTGGCTGGAACACCTTTGTTGCTCCTCATGGAACTTCTGTTTGCTGACTTGTTGTCTGTTTTGATACTCTCAGATTTAGACATGCTTTCTGCTGCCTGTACATCCAATAATACATTTTCTTGTTGCTCCACTGCTCCAGTTAGTGGTGCTGTATCGTAGAAGTCACGAAGATCACTGACACTTGGCTTTTTCCTGGACCACGTCTCCAGTGGCGTTTTTTCCTTTGACAGCCATGATTCTTTAGGTATACTCTCTCTACCCAAAACTTATTTTCCAGGCCAGCATCACTTAACATAGTCTGTGCTCTTTCAACAATTGTGTGGTTTGCCCATTCACTCACGCCATTCTGTTCCAGTGTGTACGCAATTGTTAGCTGATGCTTTATGCCATATTTCCTAAGGAATGCGGCTAAGACTTTGCTATCATACTCTCCACCGTTGTCTGATCTCAAGATCTTTAGTTTCAGACCTGTCTAATTCTCCACCAGGTTTTTGTATTCAACAATTTTGTTGACAGCTTCACTCTTTTCTTTAAGGAAGTACTCGTGTGTCATTCTTGTGGAGTGCTCAATGAGAGTAATGAAATAGCTGTAGCCACTGATTGATTCTTCCTCCATTGGATTCTTCCTCCATTGGACCACACACGTCTGTGTGCACTAGAGCTAACGGTGTCTCTGCTCTACTAATGACAATGGAAATGGGTTGCGAGTTTGCTTGCCCTTTATGCAACTCTCACACATAGGTTTTTCAGCGTTGCTCACGGTGATCCCTGTTACCATTCCATCTAGCAGTTTCTGGACATTGTCATATCCCAGATGACCCAAGCATTTGTGCCATAGCTCCATTGACTGTTTTTTTATCAGTAGCCATCATTGCAGTACACTCCTTAGTGTCCAGGATATATAGTTGGTTGCACCGGGTTGCTGAGGCAATAACAGTCCCTCTTTTATTTTGCACCATACATTTGCTCTTCTGAAATTGGACTCTATAGCATTTTTTCTCTAGGACGCTGATAGCAATGAGATTACTTTCTAAATCAGGCACGTACAACACATCTTGGATATCTGTAACAACTGTTACTCCACCAATTCTTGAACGTACTGTGATTGTCCTAGCTTGTAATGCAGTAAGGACCTTATTTCCAATCCCTGTAACTGTAGTGGTTGCACACAGTGTTAAAGAATTGAACCAATGCTATTGCAACTGAAATGTCTGGTGGCCCCGAGTCCATGTACCAGCTATTCTTCTTCTTGTGTTTGCTACATTCAGTGCTGACTCATTTGGCTAGTCACGGTGCTTCTGCGTACCACTGGAATTTCTCATCCTGCAGTGTGAAGCTTTATGTCCTTTCTTGTGACATACAAACCATTTGAATTTGTACTTTTTGGACTTTGTGCCCTTTGTGATCAAGGCAGAACCCTCAGTTATGGTCTCGACAGGAATATGTTCATGGAACTGCAGCAACTTGGCCCTTACATTCTCCGTTGTCAGCATAGTCTCATTTGACTCTAACGCAACCACCAAAAAATCTAATTTTGGCATCAGATTCTGTAACATAGCCATTGCCACTTCTTCATTGTCCACCAGTGCCCCCAGAGATGCCAACTGCTGCTATCGACAATAACTTATCAATTAAATTATTCATGTCCTTGCAGGCACTGAGTTTCGTTCCATATAGCATGTGTCTCAAACTTATCCTTCTCATTATACCTTTGTCTTCATATGCATTTTGCAGGGCTGTCCACATGTCCTTAGCTGACTCTTTCCCACTGACTATTGAATAGACATGCTGCTCTACAACTAAACCTCTGGCCTTGTCATTTGGGTTTGGACCTGCTCCTGGGTCTATGGTGACCTTCCACAACTTTTCCCGCTTAAGCTGCATCTCCATGCCAAACTTCCATGTAGCATAGTTCTCTGAACCTTTCAGCTTAGCAAAGTTCATGCTGTGTCCTGTGCTATACATCTTTTCTGCACTTGTATAAAATGTCACTTTAAACTTTGTGTGATTACTCAAAAGCACTCAGGGGTTAAACTTTGGGCACACGTGAGGCTGGGGCGTGGGACTGGGCCCATTACCTGTTGGCAGAGTATATGGGATTGCCTGGTGCAGTGACATCAGTCCATACACTTAATGAACTTAAACAGTAATGCAGGTTTATTTGGTAAACACACAGGTGACTCGGTGCATTATTGATATAGGTGATTGGCCACTTTATATCATACAGGGTAACACAGCAGTGGTAGTGGTACTTTTCATTCTGATTGTGTGGCTGCGGTGTCCCAGCATAAATTATCTCCCGGTGGAAAGGGACGGAGGACTGCACAGCCATGCAGTCTGACTCCCGCTGTAGAGTAGATGCGGCGCCCGGCTCTGCGATTGCTCCGGAGCCACAATACATGCAAGGAATGCTGTAAGTCTCTGTTACTGAGCTCCGGTCTAAGCTCTGCACACTTACACTCACTCTTTAGGATGGAGGACCAGAGCATACATCACATATAGCTCCGCCTCCAAGAGAAACTGGCACTAGGGGATGAGACCATAGGCTTCTATGTGGAAGGAGACAAGCACAGAGCGCATCATATACTAACATTTTACAGCAATTTTAAGACATCTGGAAGAGCCGTGAAAACATTTCCAGCAATAGTGCTGCTAGGGAAATGTTCAGGAGAATTAAGGAGAAATGTGGCATCAGAGATAACAGGGCACCAATGCAGTATACCAGTGGTTCCCAAACTTTTTTGAATCACAGTGACCTCGAGTATCATCATATTTTTTACGGCACCCCTGGGCCAAAAGTTTCTTATTGCGAAATTTTAAAAGAAATATTAAATTTAGTAGATTGTGTTTATATGTCATCCTTAGGTTCAACTTGTCACAGCGGGCTGAAGGTGAGAATCCAAAGGCTGGGCATTTGTTGGAGGAGTGGCTGTGGAAGCAGGGAGGAACTGGGGAGGTCAGATGTAGTTCCTTCTCATATAACTCAAGGTTCTAGGATGAACAACTGAAGAACAGAACTTAATGGCTAGGCTACTGTCACGATCCGGGTATCTGGACGCCATTACTTACCCTTCAGATGCCTCCTAAGGCTGGCTCAGCGTTCCAGGACCGGATCCCATCTGTTATACTGATGTCCACATTCCTGCCTCCTCTCCTGTCACTCTGAGACGCGGTCACCGCAACGCCTGTTACATCCGGAATGGCGTCTCCCACGGCCTCCGCCGCTGTTCCTGAGTTTCTACATGCAGAATGTCAGAGTGGTGATTACGTCAGCCGCGGCCTCCGCTGTGCCCGCGTGGTTAAATGTGCACTTATCAGTCTGGCGTCTCCTGTCTCCTGTGGCCGGCGCCGCCATTACTGTTTTAATTCCCACATGGATTACAAACCAAACTTCCCTCCAAGTGTCTGCATGGGCGCAGCCATCTTGGATTCTGTCATCTGTTCATTTCCACCAATCTGCTGTTTGCAATGTTAATCTGCATAATTGCCTAGCCAATCCCTTCCTTGCTGCAGGTATAAGTAATCTGTGCCTGAGCAAGGAAGGCGTCAGTGCTTTGGTTGTCAAACCTAGTTCCAGTTTGTCTCTCTCCTGTGGTTGTTTTCCAGGTTCCAGTTCCTATCTCCAAACCTCCACTAAAGAGACCCGCACCAGCATTCCACCTGCGGTGTAGCCTGACTCTCCTATCCTCTTGGATTCATCTGCTTCCAGCCATAGATCCACCTGCTTACAGCAATCAGCTTCCAGCAGAGATCAGCTCTTCTTAAAGTGCCGGTACCCTTTTCTACAGATTACCATTTATCACCGGTATTATTATTTCACCGCTCTCAAGCTCCATATATCATTTCATATTTCATCGCTCTCAAGCTACATTTATTATTTAACTGGTTCCAGCCAGTATCCACTCCGTGCCAACATCAGTCTGGTTCCAGCCAGTATCCACAGCAGCCGTTTTATCCACAGCAGCCCAGCTCTTCCTGGAACACCAGCTGGTACGATCCTGGGCTATCTCCATTGCTACAGTCGGGCCTGGTAAGGACTTTCCAACTAGAAGATTATAAGAACTATCTCATACTACCAGAGCCCTGTGGCCCTTGCCACCCTGTAGTACCCAGGAACTGTATTATTTCCCTGCTGAGTTTTATGTTTTCTTATTTGCTGCTGTGTTACGGAGTATGTCATAATAAACATCCTTGACTTTTATCCTGGTTGTCGTGGTTACGCCTTCGGGCAGTTATTCTACATGTTACTTACATGTCTAGGGGTCTGATACAACCTCCCAGGTTCCGTTACATCTCAGCCCCTACAACTGAGGCTGCCTCCCGTCAGCTCAGGCCCTCAGTTGTGACAGCTACAATACTCTGAAAGGAGCTGTAAGAATGTTCACTATAGAGATGTGTCTGAAGAACCTAAAATACCGCTGCTGAAGACTGAATACTGACAAGGCTTGAATGAAGGACACTGGATATAACTGTTGAAGAATGAATTCTGCAGAGCCATGACTGAAGAATACTGGGTATAACTGTTGAAGAATGAATGCTGCAGAGGCGTGACTGAAGAACACTGGACATAACTGTTGAATGAATGCTGCAGAGGCGTGACTGAAGAACACTGAATATAACTGTTGCAGAATGAATGCTGCAGAAGCGTAACTGAAGAACACTGGACATAACTGTTGAAGAATGAATGCTGCGGAGGCGTGACTGAAGAACACGGGATATTGCTGCTGGTCTCCAACATGGCGGCTCCTAGTGCTGCAGATACACAGGAGTACACCCTCTTACCTGCCAGGTCCCCCGCCTTTCACACTCCGGCAGCCACACCGTCACCTCCGCCAGCCTGTCGCGCCCCATCATGGCCATGCAGCACAGCCAGCAGCCGGATGGGCAAGCCCCGGACCCTGGCTCCGGAGATAAGTCCCCGGCGCATGACACAACTGTTTGGTGAGTGGCAACATTTTCTTCTATTTGCCACATATTTTATGACTGCCAGCTACCAGCACTGGTTTTGCCTATTACATTAACCATAAATAATTTGAATTGGTCAAAGGCGCCCCTGCAATTGCCTTTAGGCACCCAATGTTGCCTAGACACACAGTTTGAGAACCACTGCAGTATACAATACTGAATATTAGAATTTATCTAAAGACTGAAAATAAAAGATGTGTGAGATTACTATATTTGAAGATTATTGATCCTGCAGATGTGGTATATTTTATGTATGGAATGGTACTGTGTTTGGATACAATAAATACAGCACTCTGCAGGGGTTCAGTATGGTATGCGGCGGTCGGGCTCCCGGCGACCAGCACACTGGCGCCGGGAGCCCGACCGCCGGCTTACCGACAGTGTGGCGAGCGCAAATGAGCCCCTTGCGGGCTCGCTGCGCTCGCCACGCTACGGGCACGGTGGCGCTATTTTATTCTCCCTCCAGGGGGATCGTGGACCCCCACGAGGGAGAAAAAGTGTCAGTATGCCGGCTGTCGGGATTCCGGCGCCGGTATACTGTCCGCCGGGATCCCGTCAGTCGGCATACTGAAGACCACCCCTCTGCAGTATCTGTATGTGTACCGTTAGTTGTTCCATTTAGGCAGTGTCTCAGTCTCCCATTAACATGCATATACAAACAGTGGGTGAGATGCAGTAAGCTGAAAAATGTGGCCAAACCTCAAAAAATGCAGTTTCTGGAGGTTTGGCCGTGTATACCATCCACCTCATCCAAGCCCCAGAATCACTTTCTGGGGCATGGTGCATATGTGATACGCAGCAACCAATCAGCTGCTCTGTATAATTTTATAGTATGCAATTATAAATGTTGAATGCTGATTGGTTGCCATGGGCAACTTCTCCACTGGCTCACTTCTCCACTCTTTTCACTGCTTAGTACATCCCCCACCCCCCCAGTCCCTGTCATCAGCTGCACCTCAGCAAGCAGCAGCTGCAGCAGATGTCAGGGGAGCCGTGTTTTCTCTCAGTCTGCCCCCTCACAGCAGCCTGCGCTCCAAGTGTGCCGCAGCCCAGGTAAAGGCAGCAGTGTCCTGAATAGCAGCGGGGGGGCAGAAAGTGGGAACAGGAGCACTTTCGGCTCGTCAAAAAGTGTGGCCCTTGCAGGTCCTCCTCTTCCTGTTCCCAGATCACCCCCAGACTCCTATTCAATCCTCCTGCAACAACAGCCTCCAGCCTCCAACCCCAGCTACCCCCCTCCCCACACGATCTTAACTGTGTGTAGTTGAATAAATAACCTGCACATGGAGTCTGTATCCTAGTGCACAAGTCCCCAGTCACATTGTTGAGAGCTCAGCAGTGGTTCCTGCATACCCAGGGTAGCAGCTGCAGCTTCCTGTCCTGAAGCCTACCTCAGTTCCCAAAAAGGGTCAGCACACTATCTTTTGGGAGAATAATTAGGTCACATTCTTCTTCTTCTTCTTTTATATGGTGCAACAAGGGATCTTCAGTGTCCAATTGCAAAGTACATAAACAAAATAATCAAAACAGAAAAACAATGACTTATGGTTGAAGACAATATAGGACAAGTACAAAGTAAATAAACAGCTGCAGCAGCAGATGACACTGACAAAAGTATCAGGGTGGCAGAAAACCGCGGGATTTGCTGCCGTTGAAGATGGTTTAAGTAAGAAAAGGATAAGCACATGAGGGCTTGAGGGCCCTGCTCTTGAGAGCTTACATTCTAAAGTGGAGGGGCAGACAGACATGGGTGACACAGATGGGGTAGACAGTGAGCGAGGAACTGAGGGTTACAGTAGGATCCATGACTTCCTCACCAGATACATGGGATAAAGATGTCAGAGTTGGTGAGAGGGATGGGGAGGGGTGGTAAGGGATTGGAGGTGGCTGTTTGCCAATGATCTGGTAGGATGCGATGTCCTGACGTATGGAGTCAATCTTGGATGTGAAATAAGTGGCAAAGTCAAGAGCAAAAAATGATGAGGTGGGAGTGGGCAAAGGAGGGAGTTGACAGTGGAAAAGAGGCATCGAGGGTTGGAAGACTGGGAGGAAATGAGATTCTTGAAGTATGACTGTTTAGTGAGGGAAAGGGCAACACTGAAGGACAAGGGCATAAGTTTGAACTGGAGGAAGTCTGCCTTCAAGTATGATTTCCACCACTGTTGTTCAGCAGTACGTGAGCATTTATGAAGATATCTGGTTCATTTGGTGTGCCAGGGTTGAGCTTCCCTGCAGTTACCGCCAGTGGCGTAAGTTCGTCCCAGTTGCCCAGAGGCAAGTTCATCCTAGTTGCCCCCTCTATATTTAGATAAATATATGTATGTATGTGTGTGTGTGTGTGTGTGTGTGTGTGTGTGTGTGTGTGTGTGTGTGTGTGTGTGTGTGTGTGTGTGTAATACCCAGGATTAGAACACATGACCTGTTACACTGACAGCAGACACTTTACTGGTGGAGCTATTTTCTCCTATACAGGAAGCATGAGAATTGTAACTATATGAAGTTATGTGTAATTGTCAGAGAAGTAACTTCATATAGTGAAGATAGCAGCAGCTATCAATTAACTTAATTCAATGGTGTCACAGAATGGAAGGAGAGGTGCCCCCTCCAGAGCAGGAGCCCGGCGGCAGATGACTTTTTTGCCTCCCAGAGTTCTGCCTCTGGTTACCGCACCACAGTTCAGGTTGTACCATCCTGAGATGGCAAACCTGAACTCCATGGAGAAGCGGAAGGCTGAGCTTCCATTCCTTCATGAATCACACTCACCATATTAATGTATGGTGATGGCGATTCAGCCACGGAGTAAGGGTGCCGCTGGGGAAGTCAGGAACTTCCCAATGGTAACCCGCTCTGTGAATAGCCCAAAGCAGAGAAAAACTCTTCTTTCCGCAAAACAGGGCATTTCTTTTCTTTATGACTAGACCCCACGAGAGATAAGTGTTTATGCAGCCCAAGCAGTAGTGACCAATGGCCACATAATCCATAAGTCATCACCATGTTATATATTTAGGATCACTAATGGCATACAGGGCATTATCCCTCCTGTCACAATCCAGGGATGACTTATACATTGCACAGAATTGTGTTCATTTTCATATTCCAAAAATATGATATGGTAGCTATGGGAAAAAAGGCCATTGATGAAATGCAGTCCCATTAGACAGTGGTATTATAGTGCTGGCTTAATAACAGGAATAATATTTGTTATATTTTTCTCCTAAATAGTCTCTAAAGTGTTGATGCTATGCAGTCTACTGCAGGCCACAAGGTTAATTGAAGTCACCCACAAGAGTGACCTCAGTTAACCCTGCAGTCTGCGGTAGACTGCAGGTTTCCACCATAGACTTAAATAGGGACTTTTTTTACCCATTATAGACTATGGGTTCTGCTTGAGTGACAGGCCAAAATTGCACAGCCAATCAGGAGAGCGATATGACTTGGCACTCCCTGATTGACTGGCTGGTCTCCAGGGGAAGTCATTTTGAAAAAGGGGATTCATGTGTACACATGGATCCCCTTACATCTGGTGGATTGTTGTTGTTTTTTTGCGCTTTATTTTTTAACCCCTGAATGCCTACATGGACCTAAGAAGACCGGTCTACACTGGATATTAGGTATTTATTTATTTTTTTCCAGGTAATCTATGGATTTCTACAGGAGAAGTGGACGTGAATGGCTACGAGGGATGTATGTAAATATATGTGAGTGTGTATGTATGTTTAATTAAATATATACTGTGACTGTGTGTGTGTGTGTGTGTGTGTGTGTGTGTGTGTGTGTGTGTGTGTGTGTGTTGTCTTTATTTTAATATTTCTTTTACAGGTGGAACTACAGATACTAGTGGGCCCTTTAATGCCCAGCATGCTGGTACTTGCAGTTCTCCAAGTACCAGCATGCGGAGGAGGCCTGCTGAAACCTGTAGTTCCACAGGTAAAAGACAATATTTAATCTTCATTTTACACATTGGCAATCAGCCCAGCATCCAACGGCAACAGGTACTGAGGACAGCCTTGGCTTCAACCCTAGCCCTTGGGTGCCTGGAGAGGGGAAGCCCTTTATTGGGGTGTCCTCACTCCCCCAGGGAAACCCCAGCCAGGGCTGACTAGCTGTGTGGGGGGAAAAGGGGGGGGGGGGCGATGATGTGTCTGCAGGGACCAATATAAACGTGTTCCACTGGCTGCGGCATTACCTCCCTGGCTAGTGGAGCCCAGAGCTGGTATAAAAAATACGGGTGACCCTTATGTCTTTCACCCCCATATTCTTGGAACCGGTACTGGTCAAGAGTATGGTGCTGTTTGTTGGAATATGTCAGGACCAGCTCAAATGGCTGGTTATGCTTTGGGGGGGGGGGGGGGGGTCTGCACATTTGTTTTTTCTTTTTAAACTGTTTTCTTTTTTTACAGACAGAAGCTGCTTCCTTCAAACTCTCCAGCCAGAAGCTGGTCTGTTTATTGGAGAGATTTAGGTAATGTTTTTTTTAACATTGCTCGAGTTGTATGTTTGCAATTAGAAAACATCTGGATGCGAGTTTTTCCTTTGCGAGTTTTGAGATTGCAGGAAACATGCGAGTTTGCATGATTTCGCACCCCATTGCATTGGTCGAGTTTGCAAAATGTGCAAGTTTAGCGCTAAAATCAAATATTTGTACAAACTCGCACCTCATTACATCCCACCGAAAGTAGCAACCTGTCATTTTTCAAACACAGCCTGTAACGTTACAGTTGGGAGCTGAAAGGCTGGTACTTTGGGGGTAATTCCAAGTTGATCGCAGCAGAAACTCCTGCTGCGATCAACTTGGAATTACCCCCTTTATCTCCATCCACTTTATCTCTCTCCAAGGCTTAGTAAATAGACCTCTAAACTTGCATAGATAGGAAAGTGCAAAAGAGGCTTTTGTAGCAACTGGTTTCTCATAAAATATGTAATCTTTTATGTACTGCATGTTTTAATGTCTCAAACATTTAAGGAGGTTTTATTATTTATGTGTTTCGTTTTTAATCAGAATGCAAAAGTATATATATATATATATATATATACAGTGTATATATATATATATATATATATATATATACAGTTATATATATATATATATATATATATATATAATATCGGGGTACCCCCAGGAATCAATTATTCCAACATACTCCTGTACATATGGGCAGCACTCCAAGCACTTAAGCGTGCTTGCACACAGCACTACAAAATCAATGTTTCAGATCCTTTATTGATACATTCTGATGAAAGATGTCTCATTAAAGCATCTGAAGCATTGACTTTCAATACTGCGTCTGACCAAGGGCATAGCTACCATAGGTGCAGGGAGTGCAGCTGCTATGGGGTACAGAGCTGAGAGGGGGCCACCTTCCCTGTCAAAGTTACACGTGTTATGGGCCTAATTCTGAGTTGATCGCAGCAGGAACTTTGTTAGCAATTGGGCAAAACCATATGTACTGCAGGGGGGGCAGATGTAACATGTGCAGAGAGAGTTATATTTGGGTGGGGTTTGTTCAAACTGAAATCTAAACTGCAGTGTAAAAATAAAGCAGCCAGTATTTACCCTGCACAGAAACAAAATAACCCACCCAAATCTAACTCTCTCTGCAAATGTTATATCTGCCCCCCCTGCAGTGCACATGGTTTTGCCCAACTGCTAAAAAATTTCCTGCTGCGATCAACTTGGAATTACCCCCTATATACATTTTTTGCCATTGGGTGGTACGTAGAGGTCCTTTCAAATTTTTTCCTTGGGGCCTGCAATATATCTAGGAATGCCCCTGGACCTGCTCACTGTAGTGTGGTATAAAATGAACTGGAGGGCATTTTAATGTTATATCATATGGGCCAGGGCACTGTAATGATGCACAATATGAACGGGGAGCACTATATATCATAATGTGAATTGGGGGTACTGTGCGGCATAATGGGTACTGGCAGCTCTGCAATGTGACATAGGGTGAACTTAAGCACTACTACGATTCATAAAAGAAACTAGGGCACTATTATGAGGCATAATATTAAATAAAGCTCTACTATGGTTCAGAAAATGAACTGGGGCACTATTATAGGGCATAAAATTAACAACTGCTGCAGAGAAGTGTCTCTCTAGAAGCATTGAGACCGGGCCTCTTCCAAATGTTGCTATGGGGCCCACAAAGTTCTGGCTACTCCCCTGCGTGTGAGCATGTTTATGTCTGTGGAGTGCCGCCCATACTTTATGTCAAAGGCTACGGGGGTAATTCAGACCTGATCGCTGCTGTGCGTTTTCGCACAGTAGGCCATCAGGTCATAACTGAGCATGCGTATGCAGCGCAACGTGCAGACGCGTCGGACAACATTGGAAGTGAACAAGCCCGCAGGACGGGTGAAACGCGTTTTCCAGCATGAACTATTCCAGCATGAACTATTCCAGCATGAACTAAGGACCTAAGGAGTACTTTCTGGCTACTGTGATACGGAGACTGACCCAGGGACCTGGGCAGGGACCGGTACACCTTTTGTTTATTCATCTGACCTTACATACCAACGCAGCAATCCTGCACTTTTTACACCTATTTTTCGACCCTAATTAGAGTGGTCCAGGGATCTGGGCAGTGACTGTTATATATTTTTTTCAGCTACATTATTATATATTTTTTCAGCCACTAGGGCACTTTGACATTTTATGTTTTCTGGTTTTTACAACCTTTTTCTGAATAGCTCTGCATAGGGATTCAAGACAGGCAATTGTATAAGCATTTGGGTTAATCAGCACCTGTTAGGGCCTGTTTGCCCCCCCCCCCCCCCCCCCCTTACTTGATGTATTGAAAAGAGGGTTATTGCTAAACATACCCAAGATTGTGAACTATTCTAACCTATGCATAGTATGTTTCGCAATTAGGCTGGATAACATAGATCTGCAGCCCTGCATGGGTACCACTAAGACCTATTTAGGTTAACCTAGGGATCTGGGCAGGGACTAACATATTGTCATCTTCTTTAGTCATTTGTCAGCCATCAATATATACGGATACTGTTGGTCTACTGGCTCTATTAATTCTCTTTCTGCAAGTTATACATAGTGATTTGATGCAGTATATGTGAGAGTAAGTGAGCTAATCGGTACCCATCAGGGCCTGTGTACCATTTCTTTGTTTGTCTGCATTTAGGGTGACTGCCAAATATATCTAAATATTGCCAGTCACTCTGTCCTACGCATAACTACTCCATTTTTGACAGGATTCTGGTTTGATACCAATGCTGACACCCGTCACAGTCCCTATTCAGTCCTTTTCTCCTCTTCTTTACCTTTTTCTCTTTGTCTTTCCACTCTAACATATCTGCGGACTCTCATCTTTGATCCACAGATTTATCCTATGCCTAAAGTAGACAGCAGATCCGCCACCTTTCTGTCTCTCTCCCAAATCTTCCTTAGGTGCACTCTCATTGGTATGTTGGCTATAGTAGGCCCAAGAAATTACTACCATACCCCACCGACAGAGCCCGATCTCGTCCGATCTTGGAAGCAAAACGGTGGTGGGCTGGGTCAGTATCTGTGAGGGGGACCCTAAGAGAATACCTGGTGTTGTAATTCATGACCTTCTCGACTATAAACCAACAGCAGGATCACCACATTTTCCTTCAATCATTTCTTTTGCTCATTCTTATATTTGACTCAGAATACTCCTCCTAAGTACCGTCTTCCTTGATATGTTACAGATCTGACAAGTGTCAATACAATCAAGGATCTATACTCCTTACAATAGTCCAGTTCACTGACCTCTGGAGGTCTTATTAACACAAGCTGAGCTTGTGCTGGTTGGATAGGATTAGGGTGTAGAGCCAGAGTGTCTACTAGAGATGTGCACTTGAAATTTTTCGGGTTTTGTGTTTTGGTTTTGGGTTCGGTTCCGCGGCCGTGTTTTGGGTTCGACCGCGTTTTGGCAAAACCTCACCGAATTTTTTTTGTCGGATTCGGGTGTGTTTTGGATTCGGGTGTTTTTTTCAAAAAACACTAAAAAACAGCTTAAATCATAGAATTTGGGGGTCATTTTGATCCCAAAGTATTATTAACCTCAAAAACCATAATTTCCACTCATTTTCAGTCTATTCTGAATACCTCACACCTCACAATATTATTTTTAGTCCTAAAATTTGCACCGAGGTTGCTGGATGACTAAGCTAAGCGACCCTAGTGGCCGACACAAACACCTGGCCCATCTAGGAGTGGCACTGCAGTGTCACGCAGGATGTCCCTTCCAAAAAACACTCCCCAAACAGCACATGACGCAAAGAAGAAAAAAAGAGGCGCAATGAGGTAGCTGTGTGAGTAAGCTAAGCGACCCTAGTGGCCGACACAAACACCGGGCCCATCTAGGAGTGGCACTGCAGTGTCACGCAGGATGTCCCTTCCATAAAACACTCCCCAAACAGCACATGACGCAAAGAAGAAAAAAAGAGGCGCAATGAGGTAGCTGTGTGAGTAAGCTAAGCGACCCTAGTGGCCGACACAAACACCTGGCCCATCTAGGAGTGGCACTGCAGTGTCACGCAGGATGTCCCTTCCAAAAAACCCTCCCCAAACAGCACATGACGCAAAGAAAAAAAGAGGCGCAATGAGGTAGCTGTGTGAGTAAGATAAGCGACCCTAGTGGCCGACACAAACACCGGGCCCATCTAGGAGTGGCACTGCAGTGTCTCACGCAGGATGTCCCTTCCAAAAAACCCTCCCCAAACAGCACATGACGCAAAGAAAAAAAGAGGCGCAATGAGGTAGCTGTGTGAGTAAGATAAGCGACCCTAGTGGCCGACACAAACACCGGGCCCATCTAGGAGTGGCACTGCAGTGTCTCACGCAGGATGTCCCTTCCAAAAAAACCTCCCCAAACAGCACATGACGCAAAGAAAAAAAGAGGCGCAATGAGGTAGCTGTGTGAGTAAGATAAGCGACCCTAGTGGCCGACACAAACACCGGGCCCATCTAGGAGTGGCACTGCAGTGTCACGCAGGATGTCCCTTCCAAAAAACCCTCCCCAAACAGCACATGACGCAAAGAAAAAAAGAGGCGCAATGAGGTAGCTGTGTGACTAAGCTTAGCGACCCTAGTGGCCGACACAAACACCGGGCCCATCTAGGAGTGGCACTGCAGTGTCTCACGCAGGATGTCCCTTCCAAAAAACCCTCCCCAAACAGCACATGACGCAAAGAAAAAAAGAGGCGCAATGAGGTAGCTGTGTGAGTAAGCTAAGCGACCCTAGTGGCCGACACAAACACCTGGCCCATCTAGGAGTGGCACTGCAGTGTCACGCAGGATGTCCCTTCCAAAAAACCCTCCCCAAACAGCACATGACGCAAAGAAAAAAAGAGGCGCAATGAGGTAGCTGTGTGAGTAAGATAAGCGACCCTAGTGGCCGACACAAACACCGGGCCCATCTAGGAGTGGCACTGCAGTGTCTCACGCAGGATGTCCCTTCCAAAAAACCCTCCCCAAACAGCACATGACGCAAAGAAAAAAAGAGGCGCAATGAGGTAGCTGTGTGAGTAAGATAAGCGACCCTAGTGGCCGACACAAACACCGGGCCCATCTAGGAGTGGCACTGCAGTGTCTCACGCAGGATGTCCCTTCCAAAAAAACCTCCCCAAACAGCACATGACGCAAAGAAAAAAAGAGGCGCAATGAGGTAGCTGTGTGAGTAAGATAAGCGACCCTAGTGGCCGACACAAACACCGGGCCCATCTAGGAGTGGCACTGCAGTGTCACGCAGGATGTCCCTTCCAAAAAACCCTCCCCAAACAGCACATGACGCAAAGAAAAAAAGAGGCGCAATGAGGTAGCTGTGTGACTAAGCTTAGCGACCCTAGTGGCCGACACAAACACCGGGCCCATCTAGGAGTGGCACTGCAGTGTCTCACGCAGGATGTCCCTTCCAAAAAACCCTCCCCAAACAGCACATGACGCAAAGAAAAAAAGAGGCGCAATGAGGTAGCTGTGTGACTAAGCTTAGCGACCCTAGTGGCCGACACAAACACCTGGCCCATCTAGGAGTGGCACTGCAGTGTCACGCAGGATGTCCCTTCCAAAAAACCCTCCCCAAACAGCACATGACGCAAAGAAAAAAAGAGGCGCAATGAGGTAGCTGTGTGAGTAAGATAAGCGACCCTAGTGGCCGACACAAACACCGGGCCCATCTAGGAGTGGCACTGCAGTGTCTCACGCAGGATGTCCCTTCCAAAAAACCCTACCCAAACAGCACATGACGCAAAGAAAAAAAGAGGCGCAATGAGGTAGCTGTGTGACTAAGCTTAGCGACCCTAGTGGCCGACACAAACACCGGGCCCATCTAGGAGTGGCACTGCAGTGTCACGCAGGATGGCCCTTCCAAAAAACACTCCCCAAACAGCACATGACGCAAAGAAGAAAAAAAGAGGCGCAATGAGGTAGCTGTGTGAGTAAGCTAAGCGACCCTAGTGGCCGACACAAACACCTGGCCCATCTAGGAGTGGCACTGCAGTGTCACGCAGGATGTCCCTTCCAAAAAAACCTCCCCAAACAGCACATGACGCAAAGAAAAAAAGAGGCGCAATGAGGTAGCTGTGTGAGTAAGATAAGCGACCCTAGTGGCCGACACAAACACCGGGCCCATCTAGGAGTGGCACTGCAGTGTCACGCAGGATGGCCCTTCCAAAAAACCCTCCCCAAACAGCACATGACGCAAAGAAAAAAAGAGGCGCAATGAGGTAGCTGTGTGACTAAGCTTAGCGACCCTAGTGGCCGACACAAACACCGGGCCCATCTAGGAGTGGCACTGCAGTGTCTCACGCAGGATGTCCCTTCCAAAAAACCCTCCCCAAACAGCACATGACGCAAAGAAAAAAAGAGGCGCAATGAGGTAGCTGTGTGACTAAGCTTAGCGACCCTAGTGGCCGACACAAACACCGGGCCCATCTAGGAGTGGCATTGCAGTGTCACGCAGGATGGCCCTTCCAAAAAACACTCCCCAAACAGCACATGACGCAAATAAAAATGAAAGAAAAAAGAGGTGCAAGATGGAATAGTCCTTGGGCCCTCCCACCCACCCTTATGTTGTATAAACAGGACATGCACACTTTAACCAACCCATCATTTCAGTGACAGGGTCTGCCACACGACTGTGACTGAAATGACGGGTTGGTTTGGACCCCCACCTAAAAAGAAGCAATTAATCTCTCCTTGCACAAACTGGCTCTACAGAGGCAAGAAGTCCACCTCATCATCATCCTCCGATATATCACCGTGTACATCCCCCTCCTCACAGATTATCAATTCGTCCCCACTGGAATCCACCATCTCAGCTCCCTGTGTACTTTGTGGAGGCAATTGCTGCTGGTCAATGTCTCCACGGAGGAATTGATTATAATTCATTTTAATGAACATCATCTTCTCCACATTTTCTGGATGTAACCTCGTACGCCGATTGCTGACAAGGTGAGCGGCGGCACTAAACACTCTTTCGGAGTACACACTTGTGGGAGGGCAATTTAGGTAGAATAAAGCCAGTTTGTGCAAGGGCCTCCAAATTGCCTCTTTTTCCTGCCAGTATAAGTACGGACTGTGTGACGTGCCTACTTGGATGCGGTCACTCATATAATCCTCCACCATTCTTTCAATGGTGAGAGAATCATATGCAGTGACAGTAGACGACATGTCCGTAATCGTTGTCAGGTCCTTCAGTCCGGACCAGATGTCAGCATCAGCAGTCGCTCCAGACTGCCCTGCATCACCGCCAGCGGGTGGGCTCGGAATTCTGAGCCTTTTCCTCGCACCCCCAGTTGCGGGAGAATGTGAAGGAGGAGATGTTGACAGGTCGCGTTCCGCTTGACTTGACAATTTTCTCACCAGCAGGTCTTTGAACCCCAGCAGACTTGTGTCTGCCAGAAAGAGAGATCCAAGGTAGGCTTTAAATCTAGGATCGAGCATGGTGGCCAAAATGTAGTGCTCTGATTTCAACAGATTGACCACCCGTGAATCCTTGTTAAGCGAATTAAGGGCTCCATCCACAAGTCCCACATGCCTAGCGGAATCGCTCTGTGTTAGCTCCTCCTTCAATGTCTCCAGCTTCTTCTGCAAAAGCCTGATGAGGGGAATGACCTGACTCAGGCTGGCAGTGTCTGAACTGACTTCACGTGTGGCAAGTTCAAAGGGCATCAGAACCTTGCACAACGTTGAAATCATTCTCCACTGCGCTTGAGACAGGTGCATTCCACCTCCTATATCGTGCTGAATTGTATAGGCTTGAATGGCCTTTTGCTGCTCCTCCAACCTCTGAAGCATATAGAGGGTTGAATTCCACCTCGTTACCACTTCTTGCTTCAGATGATGGCAGGGCAGGTTCAGTTGTTTTTGGTGGTGCTCCAGTCTTCTGTACGTGGTGCCTGTACGCCGAAAGTGTCCCGCAATTCTTCTGGCCACCGACAGCATCTCTTGCACGCCCCTGTCGTTTTTTTTAAAATTCTGCACCACCAAATTCAAGGTATGTGCAAAACATGGGACGTGCTGGAATTTGCCCATATTTAATGCACACACAATATTGCTGGCGTTGTCCGATGCCACAAATCCACAGGAGAGTCCAATTGGGGTAAGCCATTCCGCGATGATCTTCCTCAGTTGCCGTAAGAGGTTTTCAGCTGTGTGCGTATTCTGGAAAGCGGTGATACAAAGCGTAGCCTGCCTAGGAAAGAGTTGGCGTTTGCGAGATGCTGCTACTGGTGCCGCCGCTGCTGTTCTTGCGGCGGGAGTCCATACATCTACCCAGTGGGCTGTCACAGTCATATAGTCCTGACCCTGCCCTGCTCCACTTGTCCACATGTCCGTGGTTAAGTGGACATTGGGTACAACTGCATTTTTTAGGACACTGGTGAGTCTTTTTCTGACGTCCGTGTACATTCTCGGTATCGCCTGCCTAGAGAAGTGGAACCTAGATGGTATTTGGTAACGGGGGCACACTGCCTCAATAAATTGTCTAGTTCCCTGTGAACTAACGGCGGATACCGGACGCACGTCTAACACCAACATAGTTGTCAAGGCCTCAGTTATCCGCTTTGCAGCAGGATGACTGCTGTGATATTTCATCTTCCACGCAAAGGACTGTTGGACAGTCAATTGCTTACTGGAAGTAGTACAAGTGGGCTTACGACTTCCCCTCTGGGATGACGATCGACTCCCAGCAGCAACAACAGCAGCGCCAGCAGCAGTAGGCATTACACTCAAGGATGCATCGGAGGAATCCCAGGCAGGAGAGGACTCGTCAGAATTGCCAGTGACATGGCCTGCAGGACTATTGGCATTCCTGGGTAAGGAGGAAATTGACACTGAGGGAGTTGGTGGGGTGGTTTGCGTGAGCTTGGTTACAAGAGGAAGGGATTTACTGGTCAGTGGACTGCTTCCGCTGTCACCCAAAGTTTTTGAACTTGTCACTGACTTATTATGAATGCGCTGCAGGTGACGTATAAGGGAGGATGTTCCGAGGTGGTTAACGTCCTTACCCCTACTTATTACAGCTTGACAAAGGCAACACACGGCTTGACACCTGTTGTCCGCATTTCTGTTGAAATACTTCCACACCGAAGAGCTGATTTTTTTGGTATTTTCACCAGGCATGTCAATGGCCATATTCCTCCCACGGACAACAGGTGTCTCCCCGGGTGCCTGACTTAAACAAACCACCTCACCATCAGAATCCTCCTGGTCAATTTCCTCCCCAGCGCCAGCAACACCCATATCCTCCTCATCCTGGTGTACTTCAACACTGACATCTTCAATCTGACTATCAGGAACTGGACTGCGGGTGCTCCTTCCAGCACTTGCAGGGGGCGTGCAAATGGTGGAAGGCGCATGCTCTTCACGTCCAGTGTTGGGAAGGTCAGGCATCGCAACCGACACAATTGGACTCTCCTTGTGGATTTGGGATTTCGAAGAACGCACAGTTCTTTGCGGTGCTTTTGCCAGCTTGAGTCTTTTCATTTTTCTAGCGAGAGGCTGAGTGCTTCCATCCTCTTGTGAAGCTGAACCACTAGCCATGAACATAGGCCAGGGCCTCAGCCGTTCCTTGCCACTCCGTGTGGTAAATGGCATATTGGCAAGTTTACGCTTCTCCTCCGACAATTTTATTTTAGGTTTTGGAGTCCTTTTTTTACTGATATTTGGTGTTTTGGATTTTACATGCTCTGTACTATGACATTGGGCATCGGCCTTGGCAGACGACGTTGCTGGCATTTCATCGTCTCGGCCATGACTAGTGGCAGCAGCTTCAGCACGAGGTGGAAGTGGATCTTGATCTTTCCCTAATTTTGGAACCTCAACATTTTTGTTCTCCATATTTTAATAGGGACAACTAAAAGGCACCTCAGGTAAACAATGGAGATGGATGGATACTAGTATACTTATGGATGGACTGCCGAGTGCCGACACAGAGGTAGCTACAGCCGTGGACTACCGTACTGTGTCTGCTGCTAATATAGACTGGATGATAATGAGATGAAATCAATATATATGTATATATAATATCACTAGTACTGCAGCCGGACAGGTATATATTATATATTTATTATGCAATGACTGATGACGGACCTGCTGGACACTGTCAGCTCAGCAGCACCGCAGACTGCTACAGTAAGCTACTATAGTAGTATGTATAAAGAAGAAAGAAAAAAACAACAACCACGGGTAGGTGGTATACAATTATGGATGGACTGCCGAGTGCCGACACAGAGGTAGCTACAGCCGTGGACTACCGTACTGTGTCTGCTGCTAATATAGACTGGATGATAATGAGATGAAATCAATATATATGTATATATAATATCACTAGTACTGCAGCCGGACAGGTATATATTATATATTTATTATGTAATGACTGATGACAGACCTGCTGGACACTGTCAGCTCAGCAGCACCGCAGACTGCTACAGTAAGCTACTATAGTAGTATGTATAAAGAAGAAAGAAAAAAACAACAACCACGGGTAGGTGGTATACAATTATGGATGGACTGCCGAGTGCCGACACAGAGGTAGCTACAGCCGTGGACTACCGTACTGTGTCTGCTGCTAATATAGACTGGATGATAATGAGATGAAATCAATATATATGTATATATAATATCACTAGTACTGCAGCCGGACAGGTATATATTATATATTTATTATGCAATGACTGATGACGGACCTGCTGGACACTGTCAGCTCAGCAGCACCGCAGACTGCTACAGTAAGCTACTATAGTAGTATGTATAAAGAAGAAAGAAAAAAACAACAACCACGGGTAGGTGGTATACAATTATGGATGGACTGCCGAGTGCCGACACAGAGGTAGCTACAGCCGTGGACTACCGTACTGTGTCTGCTGCTAATATAGACTGGATGATAATGAGATGAAATCAATATATATGTATATATAATATCACTAGTACTGCAGCCGGACAGGTATATATTATATATTTATTATGTAATGACTGATGACGGACCTGCTGGACACTGTCAGCTCAGCAGCACCGCAGACTGCTACAGTAAGCTACTATAGTAGTATGTATAAAGAAGAAAGAAAAAAACAACAACCACGGGTAGGTGGTATACAATTATGGATGGACTGCCGAGTGCCGACACAGAGGTAGCTACAGCCGTGGACTAACGTACTGTGTCTGCTGCTAATATAGACTGGATGATAATGAGATGAAATCAATATATATGTATATATAATATCACTAGTACTGCAGCCGGACAGGTATATATTATATATTTATTATGTAATGACTGATGACGGACCTGCTGGACACTGTCAGCTCAGCAGCACCGCAGACTGCTACAGTAAGCTACTATAGTAGTATGTATAAAGAAGAAAGAAAAAAAACAACAACCACGGGTAGGTGGTATACAATTATGGATGGACTGCCGAGTGCCGACACAGAGGTAGCTACAGCCGTGGACTAACGTACTGTGTCTGCTGATAATATAGACTGGATGATAATGAGATGAAATCAATATATATGTATATATAATATCACTAGTACTGCAGCCGGACAGGTATATATTATATATTTATTATGTAATGACTGATGACGGACCTGCTGGACACTGTCAGCTCAGCAGCACCGCAGACTGCTACAGTAAGCTACTATAGTAGTATGTATAAAGAAGAAAGAAAAAAACAACAACCACGGGTAGGTGGTATACAATTATGGATGGACTGCCGAGTGCCGACACAGAGGTAGCTACAGCCGTGGACTAACGTACTGTGTCTGCTGCTAATATAGACTGGATGATAGTGAGATGAAATCAATATATATGTATATATAATATCACTAGTACTGCAGCCGGACAGGTATATATTATATATTTATTATGTAATGACTGATGACGGACCTGCTGGACACTGTCAGCTCAGCAGCACCGCAGACTGCTACAGTAAGCTACTATAGTAGTATGTATAAAGAAGAAAGAAAAAGAAAAAAACACGGGTAGGTGCTAGGTGGTATACAATATTATATATATATTATATACAATTATATATATATATAATATATATTAAACTCATAAACTGGTGGTGATTTATTAAACTGGTGGTCAGGTCACTGGTCACACTATCAGCAACTTGGAAGTAGTACCCCTGAGTCCTAAGCAGACAATCACAATATATATTATACTGGTGGTCAGTGTGGTCACAAACAATGGCAGTGTGGCTGGCACTCTGGCAGCAAAAGTGTGCACTGTACGTTATATGTACTCCTGAGTCCTGAGTCCTGCTCTCAGACTCTAACTGCTCCCCACTGTCAGTGTCTCCCCCACAAGTCAGATAATACAGTCACACTATCTCTCTCTATCACTTCAGCAAGTACTAGTAGTAGTAGTACTCCTCCTAATGCTCCCCAAATTACTACTGTGTCTCTCTCTGTCTCACTCTCTTCTCGAATCTCTATAAACGGAGAGGACGCCAGACACGACCTCTCCCTATGAATCTCAATGCACGTGTGAAAAATGGCGGCGACGCGCGGCTCCTTATATAGAATCCGAGTCTCGCGATAGAATCCGAGCCTCGCGAGAATCCGACAGCGTGATGATGACGTTCGGGCGCGCTCGGGTTAACCGAGCAAGGCGGGAAGATCCGAGTCGCTCGGACCCGTGTAAAAAAACATGAAGTTCGGGCGGGTTCGGATTCCGAGGAACCGAACCCGCTCATCTCTAGTGTCTACATCCCTCCTAAAGTCTATCAGCATAGACTAACCAGAACATTTCCAAATTTTCAAATTGATTGGCTTTTGCCTATACTCGCTCTAATCTTTCTAGTTTAATCAGCCACTTCAATTGTATATGGCATCTCCTAGAGATGCTGGCGGGCTGAGTCACATGTATGTACTAATATATTTTATTGATTAATTGTGGTGGACTATACAAGTGTGGATTTTTTCTTAAGTAATTAGATAATAAAAGTTATGTTTTAATATCTTCATATAAACAAATCAAAATAAGAGTGCACCCACACAAGAGTCTTCTGTAAATCGTTTTTCTTCTGCGTCGGACAACAACACAGGGCATCGATGGTCAGCGACAGTATGGTGCGAAAATTCTGATCGCACAGGCGTTCGCATGGTGATTGACAGGAAGAGGCCGTTTGTGGGTGCCAACTGACCGTTTACTGGGAGTGTCCGGAAAAACACAGGCGTTCCCAAGCGTTTTCAGGGAGGGTGTCTGACGTCAGCTCTGGCCCCAATCAGTCTGATTCTATTGCACTGTAGGAGTAAGTCCTGGGCTGCGCAGAGACTGCACACAGTGGATTTATGCAGCTTGGTGTACACATGGGATCGCACACTTACACAGCGAATTTACAAACCCCCTGGGGGTGGCAACTATCTGAATGCAGGACAGCAAAGTTAGCATCCCAGTGATCAACTCTGAATAACCCCCTATATACATATATCTATACACACACACTACAGGTACAAGGGCAAGCATGCACTTGTGGTTCTTTGCAGTCTGACCATACTGGGAACTGTAGTTTACTGTAAAATATTTGAAATAAAAATAGCCCAGTTTTTCTTACACATGCAAAAGTTTTTGTTTTTTACTTTGAAAAAAAAAAATCATAACATACAGACAGTGTGCGCCTACTTCTGTGACATCACAAGTTGGAGAGAAGTTGGCTCGTCCAAGGAAAAAGTTGGCTGGAGCATGGTCGGGTTAGTTGGTTAGGTGTGTGGGGCAGTGTTAGTACAGACAAGTGGGATAGTTGGTCAGTTGGATCGTTGGAGGAAAGTTGCTTTGTTGTATGGACAGTTACAGTAAATGATCTATACAGCTAAGTACACAATCTCTATGGTGAATTCCATTAACCTACCATGTTCCAGAACTAAACCTTTGTGAGTGTGCTGGTTTTGAATTAAAGGTATCTGTGCTGAGAGTCTTACACACAGGAATCGGTCAAAGTTTATTTGGTGAAGAGGTTTCTAAATTGGAAAGCCAGCTTTTAGTCACATAAGGCCATGGGTTGATTTTTCTATTCATCACTTTTCAATGTTGCAGCTATTTTCAATACAAAACACATCTGATTTTGCTTTGGGTGTGGCGTGCTTGCTTGTTCTGTTAGATGTGACTGTTCGAGAATTCTTGATGAAAAGTACACATAAATAATATCTCATATTTATGTGTACTTGTCAGCTTTATATTCTGCCCTTTTGGGAGGTGTCCCGGAGGGGAGCTGCAGGTGATCACTATAGGAGGCTTGGCTGGTGCTTTG
The DNA here is from genome assembly GCF_028390025.1 of Pseudophryne corroboree. Classification (NCBI taxonomy): domain Eukaryota; kingdom Metazoa; phylum Chordata; class Amphibia; order Anura; family Myobatrachidae; genus Pseudophryne; species Pseudophryne corroboree. Next base: position 743,037,159 of record NC_086447.1, on the reverse strand, counting down.
CTTCATTAGGCATAAGAGAGGGCTTATACAATTTCTCAATAAACAGCAAATGTGTTACTAGGTGACTATAAGATTTGCTCCCTCTCCTATATCATTTGAATGTTTCAAGATATTGCAACTATGGAATTACAATACTCCAGCAAATGGCAAGTGAAATTCCTTGGTTTAGCCATAGTGATAGAAAGTGCTTGGCCTAAGTTGGGTTATGCGCAGCAGAAAAGCAATGGAGAGCAGTAAGTGGCATTTGCCCCTGGGTACTCGTGCACAGGGGGCATAATACAAGGGAAGAGATTGCCACCCACAAGTTGAGAGAGAAAGCAGCACACACTCTAAACTCCATTGGTTGTGGCACTGTTGTCAAACACACAGAGCCCGCTGACACATGGATGTGTACTATGTAGGCCAATACGAATGTTGAACCTTCATGTTTGACCTTCCGCTCCTGTGCATTTTCAGTAGCCATCTAAGAATGGTATCCTAGGTTGGCAATCAAGCAATATACAAGGATACATAGGAGTGCTACAATTGGGAATATATTGCAGTTAGGATAAATTGGTGAGTGGGAGGCCAAATAGGCAGAGGTCACAGTAGTCATGACTGGAGAATGAGAGTGGATACAGTTTTGGTACAGTATGAATTTGTATCAATGGTATGAAATCTTTGCAATACTTAAAAGGTGGAAGTGACATGATAGGAGTTAATTTGAGAATGGAATTGGGTGAAGGAGAAGGAAAAGTCAGAGGAGACAACCTGGCAGCAAACATGAGGAACAGAAGAGAGTGTGGTCTTATCACCAGTGCCAGACATGTGGGGCATGGGTCAGAAACTCTAGAAGGGGAATATCCACCATATCTGGTAACCCAAGCACTGTGATATAATTATAGGCATCAAATCAAGGTTCATGATGTCAATTAAGATTATGATTTTTGCTGCTCCCTGACATTTTTTCCATATAACATCCTATGTGTCCCTTTGTGTTGAAGGGGTAGCTGAACTATTTGAAGTTCATACAGTAAACAGTAGATGGCAGTATTTCTACCCTATGTTTTATTTCCTCTTACAAGCAACTATTATTCCAGAAGTCACAAAATACAGTTTATTGATTTAGTTCCAGAAAAAAAACTTTCTAATATATCTGTGTTATAAGCCTGTAAAAGTTAGAAATTTATTAAACCTCCAGCACTTTCAGAAGACATAGTATGGGTAGTCTGTGTAAGTATAAAATACTAGAAGTAATGTAGCTCATACATCATTCAGATGAATCCTGGTTCCCTGATGCCGACCCAGTTTTCTGCACCGCAGACTTCAGTTATCAGCGATTTCCTGGGTAATTGGCAAAAATAGGATTTTAATTACCTATAGGTAAATCCTTTTCTTGTAGTCTGTAGAGGATACTGGGAATCCATTTAGTACCATAGGGTATAGACGGGTCCACTAGGAGCCTTGGGCACATTAAGAATTTGATAGTGTGCACTGGCTCCTCCCTCTTGGTGTAGTAGGGTATGCCGGGGGCCGGGCGCCATGCTATCTATTTTCCGTCGTGGACCCCCAAGAGGGAGAAAAAGTGTAGGTATGCCGGCTGTCGGGATTCCGGCACCGGTATACTGTGCGCCGGGATCCCAACAGCCGGCAAACTGAAGACCACCCCTCCCTCTATGCCCCTCCTACCAGACTCAGTCTAGGAAACTGTGCCTGAGGAGACTGACATACTGAGAGAAGGATAGATAATAAAAGAGGTGAGATTACGAACCAGCACACACAGAACAATAGGAAAGCCAAGCTAACCAAACTTGAAACATGAACAGCAACGGCTGAACAAACCAGAATACTTAACCAAGTAAGGGTGCAGGAAAAACGAAGCATCGGGCGGGCACCTAGCATCCTCTATGGACTACAAGAGAAGGATTTACCTGTAGGCAATTAAAATCCTATTTTCTCTTACGTCCTAAAGGATATTGGGAATCCATTTAGTACCATGGGGAAGTACCAAAGCTACCAAACCGGGTGGGAGAGTGCTGAGGTTCCTGCAGAACTGACTAACCAAACCGAAGGTCCTCAGAGGCCAAAGTATCTAACTTGTAGAACTTTGCGAATGTGTTCGAACCTGACCAAGTAGCTGCTTGGCAGAGCTGTAAAGCCGAGACACCTCGGGCAGCCGCCCAAGAGGAACCCACCGACCTAGTAGAGAGGACATGTACAGATTTTGGAACAGACAATCCTGCCGTGGAATAAGCATGCTGGTTCGTGAGCTTGATCCAGCGTGCAATAGACTGCCTTGAAGCAGGACACCCAATTTTATTGGGATCATAGAGAACGAACAGCAAGTCAGATTTTCTGTAACGAGCTGTTCTCTTTACATATACCTTCAAAGCCCTCACAACATCCAAAGACTTTGAAGTAGCCGAGGTGTCCGTCATGGCCGGAACCACAATAAGTTGCTTGATATGAAAAGCGGACACCACTTTAGGAAGAGATTGCTGACAAGTTCTGAGTTCAGCCCTGTCCTCATGGAAAATTAAGTAGGGACTCTTGTGAGACAACGCCCCTAGTTCCGACACACGTCTTGCTGAGGCCAAGGCTAATAGTGTGACGGTCTTCCATGTAAGGTACTTTATGTCAACCTCCTGTAACAGTTCAAACCAGTCCGATTGGAGGAACTACAGCACCAAATTGAGATCCCAAGGTGCCGTTGGAGGCACAAAGGGAGGCTGGACGTGCAGAACACCTTTCAAGAACATCTGGACCTCAGGGAGAGAAGCCAATTGTTTCTGAAAGAAAATAGGCAAGGCCGAAACCTGGACTTTAATGGAACCTAGGCGTAGGCCCACATCCACTCCCGACTGCAGAAAAAGCAGGAGACGTCCCAGATGAAATTCCACTACAGAATATTGTCTGTTCTCACACCAAGAAACATACTTCTTCCATATATGGTGGTAATGTTTAGACGTTACCTCTTTCCTGGCTGGGATCATAGTCAGGATGACCTTATCAGGAATCCCTCTCCTGGCTAGGATCAGCCGTTCAACGTCCATGCAGTTAAACGTAGCTGCGGTGTCTTTATAGATGAACGGGCCCTGTTGCAAAAGATCCTCGCGAAGAGGCAGAGGCCATGGATCTTCGAGGAGCATTTCCAGATGGTCCACGTACCAGGCCCTTCTTGGCCAGTACGGAGCAATGAGTATTGCTTGAACTTTTTCCCTTCTTATTCTTTTTAGAATTCTTGGGATCAGAGGAAGTGGAGTAAACACGTACACCATCTGGTAGACCCACGGAGTTGTCAGAGCGTCAACTGCCACTGCTTGTGAGTTTCTTGACCTGTTACAATACCACCTGAGCTTCATGGTGAGACGAGAGGCCATCACATGTTGCTTTGTGGATATCCCCACCGACGTGTCAAGCACCTGAACACTTCCGGGTGAAGGCTCCACTACCCCAGGTGCAGGTCGTGTCTGCTGAGGAAGTCTGCTTCCCGGTTGTCTACTCCTGGAATGAAGACCGCCGACAACGCCACGGCATGTTTTTCTGCCCAGAGGAGAATTTTTGACACCTCTGACATTGCTGCTCTGCTTTTCGTTCTGCCCTGTCAGTTTATGTATTTTACCGCTGTTACATTGTCCAACTGGACTTGAATGGCCTGCTTCCGAAGTAGGTATAAGGCCTGCAGAAGGGCGTTGTAGATAGCCTTAAGTTCCAGGATGTTTATTATAAGGACGACTTGCTGACTAGACCATGTTCCTTTAAACTGCACTCCCTTGGTGACTGCTCTCCAACCTCTGAGGCTTGCGTCCGTGGTTAGCAGAATCCAATTCTGAATCCCGAACCTCCGACCCTCGACGAGGTGAGAAGTCTGTAGCCACCACAGAAGGAAGATCCTGGCTCTTGGTGACAGACGGATCCTCTGGTGCATATGAAGATGTGATCCGGTCCATTTGTCCAATAGATCTAGCTGGAAGGGCCCTGCATGAAACATTCCATACTGAAGTGCCTCGTAAGAGGCCACCATTTGCCCCAGAAAATGAATGTACAGATGCACCGAGATCCGGGTTGGCTTCAGGACAGCCCGAACCATCGACTGGATTTCCATAGCCTTCTCCACAGGAAGGAACACTCTATGGGATTCCGTGTCCAGTATTCCCAGAAAGGAAAGTCTCTGCGTCGGTTCCAGGTGAGATTTTGGTTAGTTAAGAATCCACCCATGATCCAGGAGTAGCGTGGTTGAGATGCGAATACTGTCCATCAACCGCTCCCTGGATGGAGCCTTTATCAGAAGATCGTCCAGGTATGGAATTATGTTCACTCTGTTTGCGGAGTAGAAACATCATCTCTGCCATCACCTTGGTGAACACTCTCGGTGCCGTGGAGAGAGCAAATGGCAGGGCCTGGAATTGGTAGTGACAGTTCTGCAGTGCAAACCGTAAATAAGCCAGATGACGTTGCCAGATTGGAATGTGAATGTACGCATCCTTGATATCCAGAGACACTAGGAATTCCCCTTCCTCCAGACCTGAGATCACCGCTCTTAGAGACTCCATCTTGAATTTGAACGCTCTTAAGTACGGGTTCAACGACTTGAGGTTCAAAGTCAGCCTTACCGAACTGTCCGGTTACAGTGCTACAAACATGTTGGATTAATATCCCCTGTTTTACAGGTGAGGTGGAACTGGAACAGTGACTTGAGTCTATACCAGTTTTTGAATGGCATCCTGTAAGGTTATACTTGCTTCCTGTGAAACTGGTAAAGCCTGATTTGAAGAATCTGTGAGGTGGGAGCTCCTGAAACTCTAGCCTGTAGCCCTGGGAAATAAGATCTATGACCCAGGGATCGTGGCATGATGTTGTCCAGATGTGACTGAAAAATTTAAGTCGGGATCCCACCTGCTGGTATTTCAGGCATCGCGGTCCACTGTCATGCTGAAGGCTTTGAGGAAGCAGAACTTGAGCTCTGTTCCTGTGAACCGGTAGTTGCTGGTTTGCGTGGTTTACCTTTAGCGTCTCTGGTGGCTGTAGAAGAACCTCTGGTTTTGCCCTTAAACATGGCAGTCCGAAAGGACTGTAGATTAGGTCCTGAGTAGGCTTTCCTGGCTGGAGGAGCTGCAGAAGGAAGATATGTGGACTTACCCGCAGTAGCTTTGGAGATCCATTTGTCTAGTTTATCTCCAAATAAGGCCTCTCCTGTGAAGGGTAGGCCTTCTACGCCTTTCCTGGAGTCCATGTTGGCAGTCCACTGGCGTAGCCATAAGCCTCTGCGTGCTGACACTGCCATAGCAGTGGTGCATGCATTAATCAAGCCTATTTCTTTTTATGGCTTCCACCATAAAATTTGCAGTCCTGTATATGTTGCAGGAGTAAAATAATCTCTCCCTTAGGCAAGGTACCTAACCCCTTTATTAGGTTATCCGACCAGTTTGTGATGGCCTTAGTTATCCACCAACATGCTATAGTGGGTCTCTGTGCTACCCCGGCAGCTGTATACAAAGATTTGAGTGTATTCTCAATTCTACAATCAGTCGTGTCTTTTAGGGAGGCTGCACCAGGGAAGGCAATACAAATTTCCGTGACAGCCTGGATACTGATGCATCCACTATCGGTGGATTTTCCCATTTTTTCCCCTATCCTCCGGAGGAAAAGGAAAAGATGATATCAACCTTTTAGGGATTTGAAATTACCTATCAGGATTAACCCACGGTTCTTCAAATGGTATTTACTACCTTTGACACAGGGATATGCAAAACCTCTCTAATAGCTTCTACGAGAGTCTCTATCCCCTGTGACAGAGTAGTCTACCCCACCTCTGCATCCACCTCCCCCTCCTCCATGTCTGACCCCTCATCATCAGAGTCTGACTGCAGGATATGGGCCAAAGGACGCTTTTGCGGACACATGGCAGGGGACTGAGACACTGGTTTGGGTACTGAGTCTCTGTTCATAAACTCAGTCATCGATTGTCTTAAGTATTGCGTCTCTATCTCATTGCGGGACAATTTAGTGGAAATAATGGAGATCATTCCCCTAATGGAATCCAGCGAAGCTGGTTCTGCCCTGCTAGCCTGGGAGGGTACACTGCATTAAGTACACTGCAGTGAACCCCCTAGAGAAGAGGAACACTGTGCCTTACAAGAAACACACTCTTTGTCTGACATACTGTGACAGTGACAGAACACACACACAGGAACAGGTTAAAAGTAGTGATGAGCGGGTTCGGATCCTCGGGATCCGAACCCGCCCGAACTTCACCTTTTTTTCCACGGATCCGAGCAACTCGGATCCTCCCGCCTTGCTCGGTTAACCCGAGCGCGCCCGAACGTCATCATCCCGCGGTCGGATTCTCGCGAGATTCGTATTCTATATAAGGAGCCGCGCGTCGCCGCCATTTTTCACTCGTACATTGGAGATGATCGTGAGAGGACGTGGCTGGCGTCCTCTCAGCTTCTATGTTCAGTGGGCTGCAAATATCTGTGCTCAGTGTGCTGCAAATATCTGTGCTCAGTGTGCTGCAAATATCTGTGCTCAGTGTGCTGCAAGTGCAAATATCTACGTTCTCTGCTTTAAAAACGCTCCATATCTGTGCTCAGTGTGCTGCAAATATCTGTGCTCAGTGTGCTAATTGCTTTATTGTGGGGACTGGGGACCAGCAGTATTATATAGTAGAAGGACAGTGCAGAGTTTTGCTGACCAGTGACCACCAGTATTATACGTTCTCTGCCTGAAAAACGCTCCATATCTGTGCTCAGTGTGCTGCAAATATCTGTGCTCAGTGTGCTAATTGCTTTATTGTGGAGACTGGGGACCAGCAGTATTATATAGTAGGAGGACAGTGCAGAGTTTTGCTGACCAGTGACCACCAGTATTACACGTTCTCTGCCTGAAAAATGCTCCATATCTGTGCTGCATTGTAGTATATAGTGTAGAATTTTGCTGACCACCAGTATTACTATATATATATATAGCAGTACGGTACAGTAGTCCACTGCTCTACCTCTGTGTCGTCAAGTATACTATTCATCCATACCTGTGGTGCATTTCAGTTTTGCCCAGTTTGCTGACCACCAGTATATATAATATATAGCAGTACGGTACAGAAGGCCACTGCTCTACCTATCTCTGTGTCGTCAAGTATACTATCCATCCATACCTGTGGTGCATTTCAGTTTTGCACAGTTTGCTGACCACCAGTATATATAATATATAGCAGTACGGTACAGTAGGCCACTGCTCTACCTACCTCTGTTTCGTCAAGTATACTATCCATCCATACCTGTGGTGCATTTCAGTTTTGCACAGTTTGCTGACCACCAGTATATATAATATATAGCAGTACGGTACAGTAGGCCACTGCTCTACCTACCTCTGTGTCGTCAAGTATACTATCCATCCATACCTGTGGTGCATTTCAGTTTTGCACAGTTTGCTGACCACCAGTATATATAATATATAGCAGTACAGTATAGAAGGCCACTGCTCTACCTACCTCTGTGTCGTCAAGTATACTATCCATCCATACCTGTGGTGCATTTCAGTTTTGCACAGTTTGCTGACCACCAGTATATATAATATATAGCAGTACGGTACAGTAGGCCACTGCTCTACCTACCTCTGTGTCGTCAAGTATACTATCCATCCATACCTGTGGTGCATTTCAGTTTTGCACAGTTTGCTGACCACCAGTATATATAATATATAGCAGTACGGTACAGTAGGACACTGCTCTACCTACCTCTGTGTCGTCAAGTATACTATCCATCCATACCTGTGGTGCATTTCAGTTTTGCACAGTTTGCTGACCACCAGTATATATAATATATAGCAGTACGGTACAGTAGGCCACTGCTCTACCTACCTCTGTGTCGTCAAGTATACTATCCATCCATACCTGTGGTGCATTTCAGTTTTGCACAGTTTGCTGACCTCCAGTATATATAATATATAGCAGTATGGTACAGTAGGCCACTACTCTACCTACCTCTGTGTCGTCAAGTATACTATCCATCCATACCTGTGGTGCATTTCAGTTTTGCACAGTTTGCTGACCACCAGTATATATAATATATAGCAGTACGGTACAGTAGGCCACTGCTCTACCTACCTCTGTGTCGTCAAGTATACTATCCATCCATACCTGTGGTGCATTTCAGTTTTGCCCCGTTTGCTTACCACCAGTATATATAATATATAGCAGTACGGTACAGTAGGCCACTGCTCTACCTACCTCTGTGTCGTCAAGTATACTATCCATCCATACCTGTGGTGCATTTCAGTTTTGCACAGTTTGCTGACCACCAGTATATATAATATATATCAGTACGGTACAGTAAGCCACTGCTCTACCTACCTCTGTGTCGTCAAGTATACTATCCATCCATACCTGTGGTGCATTTCAGTTTTGCACAGTTTGCTGACCACCAGTATATGTAATATATAGCAGTACGGTACAGTAGGCCACTGCTCTACCTACCTCTGTGTCGTCAAGTATACTATCCATCCATACCTGTGGTGCATTTCAGTTTTGCACAGTTTGCTGACCACCAGTATATATAATATATAGCAGTACGGTACAGTAGGCCACTGCTCTACCTACCTCTGTGTCGTCAAGTATACTATCCATCCATACCTGTGGCGCATTTCAGTTTTGCACAGTTTGCTGACCACCAGTATATATAATATATAGCAGTACGGTACAGTAGGCCACTGCTCTACCTACCTCTGTGTCGTCAAGTATACTATCCATCCATACCTGTGGTGCATTTCAGTTTTGCACAGTTTGCTGACCACCAGTATATATAATATATAGCAGTACGGTACAGTAGGCCACTGCTCTACCTACCTCTGTGTCGTCAAGTATACTATCCATCCATACCTGTGGTGCATTATAGTTGTTGTGCGCAGTATATATAGTAGGACAGTGCATAATTTTACTGACCACCAGTATATAATATATAGCAGTACGGTACAGTAGGCCATTGCTATTGATATATTACTGGCATATAATTCCACACATTAAAAAATGGAGAACAAAAATGTGGAGGGTAAAATAGGGAAAGATCAAGATCCACTTCCACCTCGTGCTGAAGCTACTGTCACTAGTCATGGCCGAGACGTTGCCATCAACGTCGTCTGCCAAGGCCGATGCCCAATGTCATAGTAGAGAGCATGTAAAATCCAAAAAACAAAAGTTCAGTAAAATGACCCAAAAATCAAAATTAAAAGCGTCTGATGAGAAGCGTAAACTTGCCAATATGCCATTTATGACACGGAGTGGCAAGGAACGGCTGAAGCCCTGGCCTATGTTCATGGCTAGTGGTTCAAATTCACATGAGGATGGAAGCACTCATCCTCTCGTTAGAAAACTGCAGTGCCACTCCTAGATGGGCCAGGTGTTTGTGTCGGCCAATTGGGTCGCTTAGCTTAGTCACACAGCGACCTTGGTGCACCTCTTTTTTTCTTTGCATCATGTGCTGTTTGGGGACTATTTTTTGGAGTGCCATCCTGTCTGACACTGCAGTGCCACTCCTAGATGGGTCAGGTGTTTGTGTCGGCCACCTGGGTCGCTTAGCTTAGTCACACATCTACCTCATTGCGCCTCTTTTTATCTTTGCATCATGTGCTGTTTGGGGACTATTTTTTTGAAGTGCCATCCTGTCTGACACTGCAGTGCCACTCCTAGATGGGCCAGGTGTTTGTGTCGGCCACTTGGGTCGCTTAGCTTAGTCACACAGCTACCTCATTGCGCCTCTTTTTTTCTTTGCATCATGTGCTGTTTGGGGACTATTTTTTTGAAGTGCCATCCTGTCTGACACTGCAGTGCCACTCCTAAATGGGCCAGGTGTTTGTGTTGGCCAATTGGGTCGCTTAGCTTAGTCACACAGCGACCTTGGTGCACCTCTTTTTTTCTTTGCATCATGTGCTGTTTGGGGACTATTTTTTTGAAGTGCCATCCTGTCTGACACTGCAGTGCCACTCCTAGATGGGCCAGGTGTTTGTGTCGGCCACTTGGGTCGCTTAGCTTAGTCACACAGCTTCCTCATTGCGCCTCTTTTTTTCTTTGCATCATGTGCTGTTTGGGGACTATTTTTTAAATCTGCCATCCTGTCTGACACTGCAGTGCCACTCCTAGATGGGCCAGGTGTTTGTGTCGGCCACTTGGGTCGCTTAGCTTAGTCACATAGCTACCTCATTGCGCCTCTTTTTTTCTTTGCATCATGTGCTGTTTGGGGACTATTTTTTTGAAGTGCCATCCTGTCTGACACTGCAGTGCCACTCCTAGATGGGCCAGGTGTTTGTGTCGGCCACTTGGGTCGCTTAGCTTAGTCACACAGCTTCCTCATTGCGCCTCTTTTTTTATTTGCATCATGTGCTGTTTGGGGACTATTTTTTAAATCTGCCATCCTGTCTGACACTGCAGTGCCACTCCTAGATGGGCCAGGTGTTTGTGTCGGCCACTTGGGTCGCTTAGCTTAGTCACACAGCTACCTCATTGCGCCTATTTTTTTCTTTGCATCATGTGCTGTTTGGGGACTATTTTTTTGAAGTGCCATCCTCTCTGACACTGCAGTGCCACTCCTAGATGGGCCAGGTGTTTGTGTCGGCCACTTGTGTCGCTTAGCTTAGTCACACAGCTACCTATTTGCGCCTCTTTTTTTCTTTGCATCATGTGCTGTTTGGGGACTATTTTTTTGAAGTGCCATCCTGTCTGACACTGCAGTGCCACTCCTAGATGGGCCAGGTGTTTGTGTCGGCCACTTGGGTCACTTAGCTTAGTCATCCAGCGACCTCGGTGCAAATTTTAGGACTAAAAATAATATTGTGAGGTGTTCAGAATAGACTGAAAATGAGTGGAAATTATGGTTATTGAGGTTAATAATACTATGGGATCAAAATGATCCCCAAATTCTATGATTTAAGCTGTTTTTGAGGGTTTTTTGTAAAAAAAACACCCGAATCCGACAAAAAATTTTCAGGAAAGGTTTTGCCAAAACGCGTCCGAATCCAAAACACGGCCGCAGAACCGAATCCAAAACCAAAACACAAAACCCGAAAAATTTACGCTGCACATCACTAGTTAAAAGTACAATTAACCCACAAAGAGCCCTTCAAGAGCGACACAGAGATAGTCTGGAGCCAGCACACAGCTCCCTTACTGCTAATGCCAAGCTTAGACGGGTCGCAGACTAAGTGCTCAGATTGGGGAATTAGTACACTAGTAAGCGCTCCTCTCCTGCTGGTACCGCTGAGGTAATCCTGAGTCTCTCCGGAGGAGCTGTGCGTCCCTTCAGTCAGCGACTGTGTCCATTGCAGAGGGAAAATGGCGCTGGTGAGCTGCTGGATCCACTCATAGTGAGGTCATTTTTATGCTTAAAATGGAGTCAGTCGCCTTTTAAGTCTGTAATGCCAGTCTGGGTACTGTGTACACTCATAGTGTACTTAGACTCAGTTCGCTACCTCAGAAGCGGTGCGTTCAAACTGTGTACTGAGTCCCCCGACTCCGCCGCCCCCATAGAAGCAGTGCGTCTCTGTACCTTCATGCTGCCATAATGACTGGCAACCCGCTAACCGGGATGCCGGCTTAGTACTCACCACTCTTCTTTCTTCTGGCTCTGTTAGGGGTGGCGGGAATGTACGCTTGCCGAGGTGGGGCATGCGAATAGTTCCTTCAGGAGCTAGTGTCCTGTCAGCGGGGAATGGGACCATTAACCCTTCAAGAGGTTGGGCCATTTCCCCCCTATGTACCATGATGCAGGCAGGCTGGTGACATCCAGTCCTGCCTGAAAATAACAAACAGAGAAAATAAATGCAGAAAACTCTTCAGGAGCTTCCATGCGACGTGAGCGGCTCCTACGAGCACATTTTCTAAACTGAGTCTGGTAGGAGAGGCAAAGAGGGAGGAGCCAGCGCACACTATCAAATTCTTAAAGTGCCCAAGGCTCTTAGTGGACCCGTCTATACCCCATGGTACTAAATGGATTTCCAGTATCCTCTAGGACAGAAGAGAAATACGTGTAAAAATTCCAACTTGCCGATTATGGGGGTCATTCCGAGTTGTTCGTTCGTTATATTTTTCTTACAACGGAGCGATTAGTCGCTAATGCGCATGCGCAATGTCCGCACTGCGACTGCGCCAAGTAAATTTGCTATGCAGTTAGGTATTTTACTCACGGCATTACAAGGTTTTTTCTTGGTTCTGGTGATCGTAATGTGATTGACAGGAAGTGGGTGTTTCTGGGCGGAAACTGGCCGTTTTATGGGTGTGTGCGAAAAAACGCTACCGTTTCTGGGAAAAACGCGGGAGTGGCTGGAGAAACGGAGGAGTGTCTGGGCGAACCCTGGGTGTGTTTGTGACGTCAAACCAGGAACTAAACTGACTGAAATGATCGCAGTGGCCGAGTAAGTGTGGAGCTACTCAGAAACTGCTAAGAAGTGTCTATTCGCAATTTTGCTAATCTTTCGTTCGCAATTTTGATAAGCTACGATACACTCCCAGAGGGCGGCGGCTTAGCGTGTGCAAAGCTGCTAAAAGCAGCTTACGAGCGAACAACTCGGAATGAGGGCCTATGATCATTTTTGGATTGGAAACAGGGAATTGTTGGATTTTGCTGATCACCCAACCAAATCATCAGCTGTTTGCTGTGACCTCTCCCTTTTCATGCACCTGATATGTGCATCCAGAGGGATTGAGCATTTACCACTGTGTTTGTTTGCATGTGTGAGAAGGCATTGTATGGGATTGGCATTTGGAAGGCATGCTGGTCTCTGTAGTACTAATGAAGATCCATGGGGTGGCTCCTAGGTAAGCTAGCCCTCAATCTGGATGTACTGTATTTTTGTATGGGCCTTTATCGTGAGGCCTTACCACAAACAATCACATGGCCTTAAGTGGGCACTGCTATCACGTAGTGCAGGGGTGGCCAGACTTTTGGAGTCGGCGATCTACTTTGAAAGCTAAAAAGCTTTTGTGATCTACCTCGGAGGAATAATAGCGCGCGCCGTAGGCGCATGTGCAGAAGGGGCGTGGCATAACAAAAATGGGCGTGGTATAACAAAAAGTGGGTGTGGTATAACAAAAAAAGGGACGTAGCCTTGCTGCACAGAGTGTAATGACTGCCTCACACGAAATAACACATTGGCCCCCACAGGTAAAAACCTCAAACACATATGCTCCCACAGTGCCAGATACCCACATGGCCCCACAGTGCCATATGCCCCCACAGTGCCAGATATGACCCCACAGTGCCAGATACAGATATGCCCCCACAGTGCCATGTGCCCACAGTGCCAGATATGCCCCCACAGTGCCAGATATGCCCCCACAGTGCCAGATTATAGATATGCACCCACAGTGCCATGTGCCCACAGTGCTAGATATGTCCCCACAGTGCCATATTACAGATATCCCCCCACAGTGCCATGTGCCCACAGTGCTAGATATGCCCCCACAGTGCCAGATTACAGATATGCCCCCACAGTGCCATGTGCCCACAGTGCCAGATATGACCCCACAGTGCCAGATACAGATATGCCCCCACAGTACCAGATATGACCCCACAGTGCCAGATACAGATATGCCCCCACAGTGCCATGTGCCCACAGTGCTAGATATGCCCCACAGTGCCAGATTATAGATATGCCCCCACAGTGCCAGATATGCCCCCACAGTGCCATGTGCCCACAGTGCCAGATATGACCCCACAGTGCCAGATTATAGATATGCCCCCACAGTGCCATGTGCCCACAGTGCCAGATATGCCCCCACAGTGCCAGATATGACCCCACAGTGCCAGATACAGATATGCCCCCACAGTGCCATGTGCCCACAGTGCTAGATATGCCCCCACAGTGCCATATTATAGATATGCCCCCACAGTACCATGTGCCCACATTGCCAGATATGCCCCCACATTGCTAGATATGACCCCACAGTGCCAGATACAGATATGCCCCCACAGTGCCATGTGCCCACAGTGCTAGATATGCCCCCACAGTGCCAGATTACATATATGCCCCCACAGTGCCATGTGCCCACAGCGCCAGATATGCCCCCACAGTGCCAGATTACAGATATGCCCCCACAGTGCCATGTGCCCACAGTGCCAGATATGACCCCACAGTGCCAGATACAGATATGCCCCCACAATACCAGATATGACCCCACAGTGCCAGATACAGATATGCCCCCACAGTGCCATGTGCCCACAGTGCTAGATATGCCCCCACAGTGCCAGATTATAGATATGCACCCACAGTGCCATGTGCCCACAGTGCCAGATATGACCCCACAGTGCCAGATTATAGATATGCCCCCACAGTGCCATGTGCCCACAGTGCCAGATATGCCCCCACAGTACCAGATATGACCCCACAGTGCTAGATACAGATATGCCCCCACAGTGCCATGTGCCCACAGTGCTAGATATGCCTCCACAGTGCCAGATTATAGATATGCCCCCACAGTGCCATGTGCCCACAGTGCCAGATATGCCCCCACAGTGCCAGATTACAGATATGCCCCCACAGTGCCATGTGCCCACAGTGCCAAATATGACCCCACAGTGCCAGATACAGATATGCCCCCACAGTACCAGATATGACCCCACAGTGCCAGATACAAATATGCCCCCACAGTGCCATGTGCCCACAGTGCTAGATATGCCCCCACAGTGCCAGATTATAGATATGCCCCCACAGTGCCAGATATGCCCCCACAGTGCCATGTGCCCACAGTGCCAGATATGACCCCACAGTGCCAGATTATAGATATGCCCCCACAGTGCCATGTGCCCTGCTTTTCAGTCTGATCTCCGGCGGTGACAGCAGCCAGCGTGTATGTCTCAAATCAGGTGCCAGTCCGCGAGCTCTCATTGGCTAATGAACCGGCACCTGATTTGAGCCATACACTCCGCTGTCACTGCCGGAGACCAGACAGAGGGGCAGGGCGGCAGGCAGGAGAGGTGCGGCTTCGGGTGGCTGGGCGGAGGATCGCGATCGACTGGTCGCATGTCCGCGATCGACTATTTGGCCACCCCTGACGTAGTGTAAGGAATGCTGATGTCAGAGAAGCAATGAAGGGACTAGGCAGCTTATCATGTATTTGAAAATATATGTAACAAATATCTCTGAAAATCTATTACCATATACAGTAGTTTTCAATTATTGTTACAAGTGCTACTTGGTCTGCAGGGGGAAACCAGGGTGAAAAGCACCCCCTTCTGTTTGCAATCTGCTAATGCTGCAAGGACTGCAGTTCTCAGATTAACCATGGCAAGAGTTTAAACATGCTGCATTTCTGTAAGATGCAAATATTTAATATGAGATGCACACTAAGGTAAACATTGGGAACATTTACAGGCAATGCATGCACATCGGTGCTAAGACATGTGGCAGAGAGGCATTTGGTATGTTTTGCTGTGGTGGGCAAGGTGAAAGTTCCACTAATATTGGACCCACCTGAGGAACTTAAGTCTCCGGTTGCTGTACCACACAATAAATCAAAAGTGTTTTGCGCAGACATTAGATAATAAAATTATAAAATGACTTCCTTTGGAGCAACAGGTCCAGTGGATGAGTCAATATATGTATATATGGAAAATTTCAAGTTCAGGGTCAAGTCTACCATCGAGTAGGATCACTGCTGCCACTTCCCAATGTGTATGGCTGATGGTGTGGCTGAGAAATGCAGGCTGGAGATGACAGTGTGGGTGAGAGTAGCAGGGGAAGATGACGGTGTGGCTGAGAGATGCCGGGGTTATGACGATGTGGCTGAGAGTAGCAGGGGGAAGATGGCGGTGTGACTGTGAGATGCTGGGGGGAGATTATGGTGTGGCTGAGATTAGCAGGGGGAGATGACGATGTGGCTGAGAGATGCAGGGGGGAGATTATGGTATGGATGGGAGATGCTGGGGGGAGATTATGGTGTGGCTGAGAGTAGCAGGGGGAGATGACGATGTGGCTGAGAGATGCAGCGGGGAGATTATGGTGTGGCTGAGAGATGCTGGGGGGAGATGATGGTGTGGCTGAGGGGTGCGGGGGGGATTATAGTGTGGCTGGGAGACAGCAGGGAGAAGATAATGGTGTGGCTGGGAGATGCAGGGACAAAAATAATGGTGTAGCTGAGAGACGCAGGGGGTAGAAGGTGACACAGGTGGCATGAATCTGGTTGTGTGATGATGACCTTGTTCCTACACAGTCATCTTCCATGTTATTTCCTACATGAATAGTGAATACCAACTGAAGACGCTGTGTGACCAGTGAGGCTACATTTCTTCAGAGGTTCCACCATATAGGTAAGGAGCATATGCAATGGAAATTAATGTTCTCTGAGTGCAGAGAAATGGGGGAGTGTCATGTTGACACACCCCAATTTTCATTGGCCACACCTTTGGTGTGCGCACACAGTACCACTAAGAAATGTTTTCTACTTGCACCACTGCTTCTAAGGGTGATTATGTCTGAAGACATATTTATAAAAAATCAGGAACATAGTATTCTTATAATTTTACAAGATCAACTGAGGTCAACCCATCTGAGTGTACCTGCAGACACAGGTGGCAATCTATTATTCAGTAAGCGAGCTATCAATTTCATAACAAAGACTTAATTATTCTTTAAACATTGCACTGTCATACTGTTTCTTGTAACTAGTCTACTTCCTCTAGAAGATCAAATTTGATTTTAAATATGTAGCTCAATCATAAAGCAGCCAGAGAGCTTTGCATGCAGACTGTTCTCAGTAGTTAAGTATTCATTTGATAACTCAATTACTGGTGTCGACATAAAAGCCCAGCAGGCATTTCATTAGCAATTCAATATATGGGTCATTAGACCCAGTAAAGGCTTGTTCTGACCTATGATGTGTCTGTATTACAGTTCTAAATTGGAAATTAGAGTTTATGACAGAATTCATTTAACAAAAGGATAAAAATAGTGATGGATCTTGGACAAATCAGTTACAGCATACGTGAAGCGAAATATTTTAATCCCATAATAGAACTGCAAAGAAAATAAATACTTTTTAACAATAATAAGGCCAAGGATACAATCCAAAAAGGCTAAAGAATGCTAACCTAGTGCTGTATATTGCATAGGGGGAGATTTATCAAAGCTTGGAGACCGCTAAAAGATCAACCTATCAGCTCCTAACTGCCATTTTTCAAACAGACTGTAAATTGGCAATTAGGAGCTGATTGGCTGGTTCTTTATCTTTACATCTCCTTTACAATCATCTAAAGGACTGCTCTCTTAATGTTGAGTTAACTGCTGCTGATTCCTTTTTTTTTTAAATATTGAAATAATATTGTGAATGTATAGCATGTATTTTTCACCATAGTACATGATCTAGCCAAGTGCCATGGCCCAGAATTGTATATAATTAAGTTTTAATTGTAACAGGAATATCAGAAACTGTATTGGCTTTTTTTTTTTTCTTTCAAAATGCTTTTATTGGATTTTAACATTTTAGTTACAATATCAATGACAGTAACAATTGTAATAATATAATACAGGATATCAGTAACACGAGATTTTTTACCAATGGTATATAAGCCATAAGAATATCAGTAATTTGTGTAAACAGTTTGTAAAGTATAAACAATTATTGAAGAACAATCTTTCAAAGGGAGAGAGTGAAGAAGAAATAGAGAAATAAATGAAAGAGAGGAGGGGTGAAGAAGGGGAGAAGGATGGGGGGAAAGATCGCCTGTAGCTCGATAGTTTCTGTATGCAATACATTATATTAACTAAATTGGATGGGCGGATCAGAGAAAAACAGTTTAGTCTCATACCCAGTGCCAGATTAATGTCCACATGGGCCTGGAGTTGAAATTCATGAAGGGCCTATAGCGTGCCGCTGCAGCAGAGCCGGATTAAGGGTGATAGGCAAAGGATACGTTATTTCTCCAGGCCCCCCCGTGCATACCATCAACCACCAGCCGATTGCATGTATTTTTCTTTTTTAATGAAGATGTCCTATGGCTTAAGGGCCAGGTCCCCATGTGTTCAGTGGTTCCCTCCAACTCTCCCATCATGCACCTTGAAGTTGAGACACCTGGGACAGAGAGAGAGAGCGAGAGATGCCTGGGACAGAGAGAGAGAGAGTGAGTGACACCTGGGGCAGAGATTCAGAGACACCTGGGGCAGAGAGAGAGCGAGAGACACCTGGGACAGAGAGAGAGAGAGCCAGAGACACCTGGGACAGAGAGTCAGAGACACCTGGAGCAGAGAGAGCGAGAGATGTGTGAGCAGAGAGAGACATGGGTGGTCATTCCGAGTTATAATTCATATGTTGTAGCGCTCAACCTGTGCGAATGTGTAAATGATGATGCTGTGAAACTAGAATTCTGAAAAATAATTCAAGGTTTATTATTGTTAATAAAGGACACAAATATATATTTCGTGTACATGCATTCAGAAATTATGAATGTATGGTTTGAAAAAAATATATATATACATATATATGATCGAGATTATATATATATATATTGCTTGGAATGACTGTATATATATATATATATATCAAGGGGAAAAAATGTTGAAAAACCGTACAGGCTGAAAAAAAGGGCTTAACGGTGATTGCGGTGTTTCCCCGGGGTTCTGGGTGCGCCTGGTGCGGGGAGGGTAAGGGGACAGGGAGTACCGGACTGTGTATGCCCCGTGGGAGGACGCACTCACCCTGTCCTGGTTCGGACAGTGATGGAGGATCCAGCCACCACAGGGATTGAACTAGCGGTGATCGGCAGTGTAATCACCGTTAAGCAAGTCACCATCAGCCTGCTCGAACCGTGTAGTCAGCGGGACGCCGCTGACTACTATGTGAATGACTTTGAATGCTGCACAACTATTTAAATAACTTAATCAGCTGGGTCACAGCCAAAGAGACAATTCCTCTGTTTTCCTTGATTTTTTTCATTTTTTTCATTTTTCTTCATTTTTTCCATTCTTTTTAAATTTCCTCCCTTTTTTTCAGCCTGTACGGTTTTTCAACATTTTTTCCCCTTGATATATATATATATATATACAGTCATTCCAAGCAATATATATATATATATAATCTCGATCATATATATGTATATATATATTTTTTTCAAACCATACATTCATAATTTCTGAATGCATGTACACGAAATATATATTTGTGTCCTTTATTAACAATAATAAACCTTGAATTATTTTTCAGAATTCTAGTTTCACAGCATCATCATTTACACATTCGCACAGGTTGAGCGCTACAACATATGAATTATTGCTTGTTCCCTATAGGCTAGTCACCCTATTTTTGTAGCAGCTCGCTGAACTCATCCACCCAGTGCGCTGGTACAACCCCCCTACAGTAAAAAAGGTCATTCCGAGTTGTTCGCTAGCTGCTTTCGTTCGCTGCGCAGCGATCAGGCAAAAAAAGCCACTTCTTCGCATGCGTATGCGGCGCAATGCGCACGCGCAATGTACTTTCACAAAGGCCGATGTAGTTTCACGTAAGGTCTAGCAAAGCTTTTCAGTCGCACTGCTGGCCGTAGAGTGATTGACATGAAGAGGGCGTCTCTGGGTGGCAACTGTCTGACCGTTTTAAGGGAGTGTTCGAAAAAACGTAGGCGTGCCAGGAAAAACGCAGGCGTGGCCTGGCGAACGCAGGGCGTGTTCATGATGTCAAAACAGGAACTGAACAGTCTGTAGTGATCGCAAGCGCTGAGTAGGTCTGAAGCTACTCTGAAACTGCACAAAATAATTTTGTAGCTGCTGTGTGATCCTTTTGTTCGCACTTCTGCTAAGCTAAAATACACTCCCAGTGGGATGCGGCATAGCGTTTGCATGGCTGCTAAAAACTGCTAGCAAGCGAACAACTCGGAATGACCACCATGGAGCAGAGAGAGATACGTGGAGAAGAGAGAGAGAGATATGTGGAGCAGAGAGACAGAACAGAGAAAGAAATATGTGGAGCAGTGAGAGACATGGAGCAGAGAAAGAAAAATGTGGAGAAGAGAGAGAGATACATGGAGCAGAGAGAGAGATATGTGGAGCAGTGAGAGACGTGGAGCAGAGAGTGAGATATGTGGAGCAGAGAGAGATACGTGGAGCAGAGAGAGAGATATGTGGAGCAGAGAGAGAGATATGTGGAGCAGAGAGTGAGATATGTGGAGCAGAGAGAGATACGTGGAGCAGAGAGAGAGAAATGTGGAGCAGAGAGAGAGATATGTGGAGCAGAGTGAGATATGTGGAGCAGAGAGAGAGAGACATGGAGCAGAGACGTGGAGCAGAGAGAGAGATATGTGGAGCAGAGAGAGAAAGATGTGGAGCAGAGAGAGGGAGACATGGGGGGTCATTCAGACCTGATCGCACGCTAGATTTTTTTCGCTGCACTTCGATCAGGTCAGAACTGCGCATGCATATGCACCACAATGCGCAGGCACATTGTATGGGTGCAAAGCGAATTCGTTGCTGTGCGATGGGTTTTACGAAGAATCCATTTGCACAGCCGATCGCAAGGTGATTGACTAAGTTCTGGGCAACTCAGAAACTGCACAAAACTTTTTTGTAGTGCTCGGCTGCACATGTGTTTGCACACTTGCAAAGCAAAAATACACTCCCCTATAGGCGGCGACTATCTGATCGCAGCGCTGCAAAAAGTAACTAGCGAGCAATCAGGTCTGAATTAGGCCCATGGAGCAGTGAGAGGGGCAGATAGAGAGAGCAAGAGACACTTGAAGCAGAGAGAGACATGGAGCAGAAAGAGAGAGACATTTAGTTACATAGGGGGTCATTCCGAGTTGATCGTTCGCTAGCAACTTTTTGCAGCGCTGCGATCAGATAATCGCCGCCTATGGGGGAGTGTATTTTCGCTTTGCAAGTGTACGAATGCTTTTGCAGCCGACGGCACAAAAAAGTTTTATGTAGTTTCTGAGTAGCTCTGGACTTACTCAGCCACTGCGATCACTTCAGTCTTTTTGGTCCCGGAATTGACGTCAGACACCTGCGCTGCAAACGCTTGGACACGACTGTGTTTTTCCAAACACTCCCAGAAAACGGTCAGTTGACACCCATAAACGCCCTCTTTCTGTCAATCACCTTGCGTTCGGCTGTGCGAATGCATTCTTCGTTAAATCCATCGCCCAGCACGATCCTCTGAGTACCCATACGACGCGCCTGCACATTGCGGTGCATACGCATGCGCAGTTTTGCCGAGTTTTAACCTGATCGCAGTGCTGAAAAAGTTGCTAGCGAGCGATCAACTCGGAATGACCCCCATAGTTACATAGTTGTTGAGGTTGAAAACAGACAGATGTCCATCGAGTTCAACCTGTATAATAAATCTTTGTTTGTTTGTTTGTTTGTTTTTTATAATTAAATGCTGTATCCTTGGATATTTTTTTCCGCTAGGAATTTATCTAATCCATTTTTAAACTTATTAATATAGTAACTATATATTTATATAGTTACTACCTTCTTTGGCAAAGAATTCCAAATCTTTACTGTTCTTACTGTGAAGAACCCTTTTCTCCATTGTGTATGGAATTTTGTTTCTTTAACCTCAGGGGGTGTCCTCGTGTCCTATGTAGTGTATTTTTGATAAACAAATCGTTTCATAAATCCTTGTATTGTCCCTTAATGTATTTAAAAATATTAATGTCTCCTCTCAGTCGCCTCTTTTCTAGTGTAAACAAATCTAACCTTTTTAAGTCTTTCCTCATAATCTAGTGCCTCTAACCAGTGCCGTTTCTAGGGGCGGGCGAGCCGTGCAACTGCACGGGGCGCCCGCCGCGGCACTTAGTTACTCCTTCTTGCCTCTCCCGAGCGCTCCTGCTCGGGGGGCGGAGTTTCGCGGAATGACGCGTTGCGTCGTGACGTCACGACGCAAACGCGTCATTCCGCAAAGCCCCGCCCCCCGAGCAGGAGCGCTCGGGAGAGGCAAGAAGGAGAAGCAAGAAGGAGGAGGCGGCCGGCGCGGGACGTGAGGCGGCGGGACCGAAGAGCGGGAAGACGTAAGTATTCTCTCTCCCCCTTCCTTCTCCTCAGCTTGAAACCTGCCTGCCGCACTGTGTAAAATGGGGGCACCTGCCTATGGGGATACCTGCCTGCCACACTGTGTAATATGGGGGCACCTGCCTATGGGGATACCTGCCTGCCACACTGTGTAATATGGGGGCACCTGCCTATGGGGATACCTGCCTGCCACACTGTGTAATATGGGGGCACCTGCCTATGGGGATACCTGCCTGCCACACTGTGTAATATGGGGGCACCTGCCTATGGGTATACCTGCCTGCCACACTGTGTAATATGGGGGCACCTGCCTATGGGGATACCTGCCTGCCACACTGTGTAATATGGGGGCACCTGCCTATGGGGATACCTGCCTGCCACACTGTGTAATATGGGGGCACCTGCCTATGGGGATACCTGCCTGCCACACTGTGTAATATGGGGGCACCTGCCTGCGTACTGTGTAATATGGGGGCACCTGCCTGCGTACTGTGCAATATGGGGGAACCTGCCTGCGTACTGTGTAATATGGGGGCGCCTGCGTACTGTGTAATATGGGGGCACCTGCCTGCGTACTGTGTAATATGGGGGCATCTGCCTGCGTACTGTGTAATATGGGGGCATCTGCCTGCGTACTGTGTAATATGGGGGCACCTACCTGCGTACTGTGTAATATGGGGGCACCTACCTGCGTACTGTGTAATATGGGGGCATCTGCCTGCGTACTGTGTAATATGGGGGCATCTGCCTGCGTACTGTGTAAAATGGGGATATCTGCCTGCTGTGTAAAATGGGGATATCTGCCTGCCGCGCTGTGTAAAATGGGGATACCTGCCTGCTGCACTTTGTAAAATGGGGATACCTGCCTGCGTACTGTGTAAAATGGGGGCACCTGCCTGCGTACTGTGTAAAATGGGGATACCAGCCTTCCGTGCTGTGTAAAATGGGGACACCTGCCTGCCGCGCTGTGTAAAATGGGGACACCTGCCTGCCGCGCTGTGTAAAATGGGGACACCTGCCTGCCGCGCTGTGTAATATGGGGACACTTGCCTGCTGTAATGTGTAAAAAGGGGACATTTTTATTTTTTTCCGTACTGTGGTGGGTGTGATGATATCAGATGAGGCCATGCCCACTTTAATGAGACCACGCCCATTTTAATCAGGCCACACACCCTTGTCGGGAGCGCGCGCATGCTTTTTCTTTTTATGGCTATATGGGGGGGCACACTTTTTTTTTTTTAGAGCAATAGGGGGGGGGGGGGGGGCGCATTTTGAAATCTCGCACTGGGAGCCAAATTGTCTAGAAACGGCCCTGCCTCTAACCAGTAGCGGCTCTTGACACGGGCAAGCAGACTTTTTGGTCGAGGCGCCACTGCCCCGAGGGCACCGCTGTGGCAAGAGACGCATACTAATTGCCCTCCCTCCCCAGCTGCAGCGGGCACCGTGGGCTGTGTGGTCGCCCGCTGCAGCCGGCGTCGCTGATTGACACTAGAGATCATAATTGACCCCTAGTGTCTGTGCGGCGCTACTATAGGAGAGACGTCATGGCGTCTCTCCCATAGTAAAAAGGAGCCGGCGGCTGGACACGGGGGGCAGTGCAGCAAGAGCGGTAAGTATTGTGTGTGGGGGGTTTTTTAATTTGTGTGTGCGGCGCTACTGGGGCACAACTACTGGGGGCACTGGCACAGCTACAGGGGGCACAACTACTGGGGGCACTGGCACAGCTACAAGGGGCACAGCCAGGGTCGGACTGGGCCGCCGGGGGGGGCGGTGATACCACCATTAGGCCCCACTGATTTTTGGCCACACCCTCTTTTATGTGAGGACGGGGCCTACTGTAATAATGTGGAGCAGCGGCGCGGTGCATGTAACATGCTGCCGTCAGTGGCCCTGGGATAGAGGGAGGCAGCACACACTGGACGGCAGAGTCAGCTGAGGGGAAGGAGAGGCCCGGGCGGCAGCGGTAATTAGATCCCACGCAGAGTGGGACTGAGGGCCAGGAGAGGCACATGCTGCGCTCTCCTCCCCGGCCCAGACACGGAGCAGCAGCTGGAGCAGCAGCAGAGCCCGGGCGGCAGCGGTGAGGAATGTGTAACTTGCACTATATTTACATTTGTGTAACTGGCACTGGGGGGGATATACAAATTCCTTCACTGTGGGGGTCATTTATGTAACTGGCACTGTAGGAGATATGTATATCGTGAACTGTGGGGGCATTTGTGTATCTGGCACTGTGGGGACATGTGTATATCATGCACTGTGTGGAGCATTTGTGTAACTGGCACTGGGGGTACATATGTATATCCTGCACTGTGGGGGGCATTTGTAACTGGCACTGGGGGGGGGGGTATATATATTCTGCACTGTAGGGGCATTTGTGTATCTGGAACTGTGGGGGCATGTGTAAATCCTGCACTGTGGGGGCATTTGTAACTGGCACTTGGGGGGGTGGATATGTATATCCTGCACTGTGGGGGCATTTGTGTATCTGGCAACGTGGGGGCATGTGTATATCCGGGTGGTCTTCTGTATGCCGGCGGTCGGGCTCCCGGCGCTCAGTATACCGGCGCCGGGAGCCCGACAGCCGGCATACCGACACTTATTTCTCTAACGTCCTAAGTGGATGCTGGGGACTCCGTAAGGACCATGGGAATAGCGGCTCCGCAGGAGACTGGGCACATCTAAAGAAAGCTTTAGGACTATGTGGTGTGCACTGGCTCCTCCCCCTATGACCCTCCTCCAAGCCTCAGTTAGATTTTTGTGCCCGAACGAGAAGGGTGCACACTAGGGGCTCTCCTGAGCTTCTTAGTGAAAGTTTTAGTTTAGGTTTTTTATTTTCAGTGAGACCTGCTGGCAACAGGCTCACTGCATCGAGGGACTAAGGGGAGAAGAAGCGAACTCACCTGCGTGCAGAGTGGATTGGGCTTCTTAGGCTACTGGACATTAGCTCCAGAGGGACGATCACAGGCCCAGCCTGGATGGGTCCCAGAGCCGCGCCGCCGGCCCCCTTACAGAGCCAGAAGGCAGAAGAGGTCCGGAAAATCGGCGGCAGAAGACGTCCTGTCTTCAACAAGGTAGCGCACAGCACTGCAGCTGTGCGCCATTGCTCTCAGCACACTTCACACTCCGGTCACTGAGGGTGCAGGGCGCCGGGGGGAAGCGCCCTGAGACGCAATAATAATAAACACCTTGGATGGCAAAAGAATGCATCACATATAGCTCCTGGGCTATATGGATGCATTTAACCCCTGCCAAAATACATAGAAAAACGGGAGATAAGGCCGCCGATAAGGGGGCGGAGCCTATCTCCTCAGCACACTGGCGCCATTTTCCCTCACAGCTCCGTTGGAGGGAAGCTCCCTGTCTCTCCCCTGCAGTCACTACACTACAGAAAGGGTTAAAAAAGAGAGGGGGGGGCACTAATTACGCGCAGTATTAAATAAAACAGCAGCTATAAGGGGAAAAACACTTATATAAGGTTATCCCTGTATATATATAGCGCTCTGGTGTGTGCTGGCAAACTCTCCCTCTGTCTCCCCAAAGGGCTAGTGGGGTCCTGTCCTCTATCAGAGCATTCCCTGTGTGTGTGCTGTATGTCGGTACATTTGTGTCGACATGTATGAGGAGAAAAATGATGTGGAGACGGAGCAGATTGCCTGTAATAGTGATGTCACCCCCTAGGGGGTCGACACCTGAGTGGATGAACTGTTGGAAGGAATTACATGACAGTGTCAGCTCTGTATAAAAGACAGTGGTTGACATGAGACAGCCGGCTACTCAGCTTGTGCCTGTCCAGACGTCTCATAGGCCGTCAGGGGCTCTAAAGCGCCCGTTACCTCAGATGGCAGTTATAGACGCCGACACGGATACTGACTCCAGTGTCGATGGTGAAGAGACAAATGTGACTTCCAGTAGGGCCACACGTTACATGATTGAGGCAATGAAAAATGTTATTACACATTTCTGATAATACGAGTACCACCAAAAAGGGGTATTGTGTTCGGTGAGGAAAAACTACCTGTAGTTTTCCTGAATCTGAGAAATTAAATGAGGTGTGTGATGATGCGTGGTTTTCCCCCGATAACAACTGATAATTTCTAAAATGTTATTGGCATTATATCCTTTCCCGCCAGAGGTTAGGGTGCGTTGGGAAACACCCCCTAGGGTGGATAAAGCGCTCACACGCTTGTAAGGGCTCTACCCTCTCCTGAGATGGCCGCCCTTAAGGATCCTGCTGATAGAAAGCAGGAGGGTATCCTAAAATGTATTTACACACATACTGGTGTTATACTGCGACCAGCAATCGCCTCAGCCTGGATGTGCAGTGCTGGGTTGGCGTGGTCGGATTCCCTGACTGAAAATATTGATACCCTAGATAGGGACAGTATATTATTGCCTATAGAGCATTTAAAAGATGTATTTCTATATATGCGTGATGCACAGCGGAATATTTGCCGACTGGCATCAAGTCTAAGTGCGTTGTCCATTTCTACCAGTAGAGGGTTATGGACACGTCAGTGGTCAGGTGATGCGTATTCCAAACGGCATTTGGAAGTATTGCCTTATTAAAGGGAGGAGTTATTTGGGGTCGGTCTTTCAGACCTGGTGGCCACGGCAACAGCTGGGAAATCCACGTTTGTACCCCAGGTCGCCTCTCAACATGAGAAGACGCCGTATTATCAGGCGCAGTCTTTTCGTGGACAAGCGGGCAAAAAAAAAAAAAAAAGATTCCTCATTTCTGCCCCGTGACAGAGGGAGAGGAAAAAGGCTGCAGAAATCAGCCAGTTCCCAGGAACAGAAACCCTCTCCCGCCTCTGCCAAGCCCTCAGTATGACGCTGGGGCTTTACAAGCAGAATCAGGCACGGTGGGGGGCCCGTCTCAATGAATTTCAGCGCGCAGTGGGCTCACTCGCAAGTAGACCCCTGGATCCTTCAGGTGATATCTCAGGGGTACAAATTAGAATTCGAGACGTCTCCCCCTCGCCGTTTCCTAAAGTCGGCTTTACCAATGTCTCCTTCTGACAGGGAGACTGTTTTGGAAGCCATTCACAAGCTGTATTCCCAGCAGGTGATAACAAGGTACCCCTCCTGCAACAGGGAACGGGGTATTATTCCACACTGTTGTGGTACCGAAGACGGACGGCTCGGTGAGACCGATTCTAAATCTAAAATCTTTGAACACTTACATACAGAGGTTCAAATTCAAGATTGAGTCACTCAGAGCAGTGATTGCGAACCTGGAAGAAGGGGACTACATGATGTCTCGGGACATCAAGGATGCTTACCTTCATGTCAAAATTTACCCTTCTCATCAAGGGTACCTCAGGTTTATGGTACAGAACTGTCACTATCAGTTCAGACGCTGCCGTATGGATGGTCCACGGCACCCCGGGTCTTTACCAAGGTAATGGCCGAAATGATGATATTCCTTCGAAGGAAGGGAATTTTAGTTATCCTTTACTTGGACGATTCCCTGATAAGGGTAAGATCCAGGGAACAGTTGGAGGTCGGTGTAGCACTATTTCAGGTAGTGTTGCGGCAGCACGATTGGATTCTCAATATTCCAAAATCGCAGCTGGTTCCGACGACTTGTCTTCTGTTCCTAGGGATGATCCTGGACACAGTCCAGAAAAAGGCTTTTCTCCCGGAGAAGAAAGCCAGGGAGTTATCCGAGCTAGTCAGGAACCTCCTAAAACCGAGCCAAGTCTCAGTGCATCAATGCACAAGGGTTCTGGGTAAAATGGTGGCTTCCTACGAAGCAATCCCATTCGGCAGATTCCACGCAAGAACTTTCCAGTGGGACCTGCTGGACAAATGGTCCGGGTCGCATCTTCAGATGCATCAGCGGATAACCCTGTCACCAAGGACAAGGGTGTCCCTCCTGTGCTGGTTGCAGAGTGCTCATCTTCTAGAGGGCCGCAGATTCGGCATTCAGGACTGGGTCCTGGTGACCACGGATGCCAGCCTGCGAGGCTGGGGAGCAGTCACACAGGGAAGGAATATCCAGGGCTTATGGTCAAGTCTGGAGACATCACTTCACATAAATATCCTGAAGCTAAGGGCCATTTACAATGCTCTAAGCTTAGCGAGACCTCTGCTTCAAGGTCAGCCGGTGTTGATCCAGTCGGACAACATCACGGCAGTCACCCACGTAAACAGACAGGGTGGCACAAGAAGCAGGAGGGCAATGGCAGAAGCTGCAAGGATTCTTCGCTGGGCGGAAAATCATGTGATAGCACTGTCAGCAGTATTCATTCCGGGAGTGGACAACTGGGAAGCAGACTGCCTCAGCACGACCTCCACCCGGGAGAGTGGGGACTTCACCCAGAAGTCTTCCACATGATTATAAACCGTTGGGAAAAACTCGACAGGTATTGCGCCAGGTCAAGGGACCCTCAGGCAATAGCTGTAGACGTTCTGGTAACACCGTGGGTGTACCAGTCAGTGTATGTGTTCCCTCCTCTGCCTCTCATACCCAAGGTACTGAGATTGATAAGATGGAGAGGAGTAAGCACTATATTCGTGGCTCCGGATTGGCCAAGAAGGACTTGGTAACCGGAACTTCAAGAGATGCTCACGGAGGATCCGTGGCCTCTACCTCTAAGAAGGGACCTGCTCCAGCAAGGACCCTGTCTGTTCCAAGACTTACCGCGGCTGCGTTTGACGGCATGGCGGTTGAACGCCGGATCCTGAAAAGGCATTCCGGATGAAGTCATCCCTATCCTGATCAAAGCCAGGAAGGATGTAACCGCAAAACATTATCACCGCATTTGGCGAAAATATGTTGCGTGGTGCGAGGCCAGTAAGGCCCAACGGAGGAAATTCAACTGGGTCGTTTCCTACATTTCCTGCAAACAGGAGTGTCTATGGGCCTGAAATTGGGGTCCATTAAGGTTCAAATTTCGGCCCTGTCAATTTTCTTCCAAAAAGAACTAGCTTCAGTTCCTGAAGTTCAGACGTTTGTAAAAGGGGTACTGCATATACAGCCTCCTTTTGTGCCTTCGGTGGCACTTTGGGATCTCAATGTAGTTTTTGGGTTCCAAAAGTCACATGGGTTTGAACCACTTAAATCTGTGGAGTTAAAATATCTCACATGGAATGTGGTCATGCTGTTGGCCCTGGCCTGGGCCAGGCGCGTGTCAGAATTGGCGGCTTTATCCTGTAAAAGCCCTTATCTGATTTTCCATTCGGACAGGGCGGAATTGAGGACTCGTCCTCAGTTTCTCCCTAAGGTGGTTTCAGCGTTTCACCTGAACCAACCTATTGTGGTGCCTGCGGCTACTAGGGACTTGGAGGACTCCAAGTTGCTAGACGCTGTCAGGGCCCTGAAAATATATGTTTCCAGGACGGCTGGAGTCAGGAAAACTGACTCGCTGTTTATCCTGTATGCACCCAACAAGCTGGGTGCTCCTGCTTCTAAGCAGACTATTGCTCTAGAGATGAGCGGGTTCGGTTTCTCTGAATCCGAACCCGCCAGAACTTCATGTTTTTTTTCACGGGTCCGAGCGACTCGGATCTTCCCGCCTTGCTCGGTTAACCCGAGCGCGCCCGAACGTCATCATGACGCTGTCGGATTCTCGCGAGGCTCGGATTCTATCGCGAGACTCGGATTCTATATAAGGAGCCGCGCGTCGCCGCCATTTTCACACGTGCATTGAGATTGATAGGGAGAGGACGTGGCTGGCGTCCTCTCCATTTAGATTATAAGAGACTGAGAGAGATTTACTGGAGCTGACTAGGAGGAGTACTGTTACTGTAGAAGTGTAGAGACTGAGTGGAGAGAGTTTACTAGTGAGGACAGTGCAGTTTACTTTATAATCCGTTCTCTGCCTGAAAAAAGCGATACACAGCACACAGTGACTCAGTCACATACCATATCTGTGTGCACTGCTCAGGCTCAGGCCAGTGTGCTGCATCATCTATTATCTATATATAATATTATATATATCTGTCTGACTGCTCAGCTCACACAGCTTATAATTGTGGGGGAGACTGGGGAGCACTACTGCAGTGCCAGTTATAGGTTATAGCAGGAGCCAGGAGTACATAATATATTATATAGTGAGTGACCACCAGACACACAGTGCAGTTTATTTAATATATCCGTTCTCTGCCTGAAAAAAGCGATACACACAGTGACTCAGTCAGTCACATACCATATCTGTGTGCACTGCTCAGGCTCAGGCCAGTGTGCTGCATCATCTATTATCTATATATAATATTATATATATATCTGTCTGACTGCTCAGCTCACACAGCTTATAATTGTGGGGGAGACTGGGGAGCACTACTGCAGTGCCAGTTATAGGTTATAGCAGGAGCCAGGAGTACATAATATATTATATAGTGAGTGACCACCAGACACACAGTGCAGTTTATTTAATATATCCGTTCTCTGCCTGAAAAAAGCGATACACACAGTGACTCAGTCAGTCACATACCATATCTGTGTGCACTGCTCAGGCTCAGGCCAGTGTGCTGCATCATCTATTATCTATATATAATATTATATATATCTGTCTGACTGCTCAGCTCACACAGCTTATAATTGTGGGGGAGACTGGGGAGCACTACTGCAGTGCCAGTTATAGGTTATAGCAGGAGCCAGGAGTACATAATATATTATATAGTGAGTGACCACCAGACACACAGTGCAGTTTATTTAATATATCCGTTCTCTGCCTGAAAAAAGCGATACACACAGTGACTCAGTCAGTCACATACCATATCTGTGTGCACTGCTCAGGCTCAGGCCAGTGTGCTGCATCATCTATATATATTATATATCTGTCTGACTGCTCAGCTCACACAGCTTATAATTGTGGGGGAGACTGGGGAGCACTACTGCAGTGCCAGTTATAGGTTATAGCAGGAGCCAGGAGTACATATTATATTAAAATTAAACAGTGCACACTTTTGCTGCAGGAGTGCCACTGCCAGTGTGACTGACCAGTGACCTGACCACACTGACCACCAGTATAGTTAGTAGTATACTTATATTGTGATTGCCTGAAAAAGTTAAACACTCGTCGTGTGACTTCACTTGTGTGTTTTTTTTATTTTTATTCTATAAAAATAAAACTCATTCTGCTGACAGACAGTGTCCAGCAGGTCCGTCATTATATAATATATAATATATACCTGTCCGGCTGCAGTAGTGATATATATATATTTTTTATATCATTTATCATCCAGTCGCAGCAGACACAGTACAGTAGTTCACGGCTGTGGCTACCTCTGTGTCTCTGCACTCGGCAGGCAGTCCGTCCATAATTGTAATACCACCTAACCGTGGATTTTTTTCATTCTTCTTTATACATACATAGTTACATAGACATCTTCTCTTTATCAACCAGTCTATATTAGCTGCAGACACAGTACAGTACGGTAGTTCACGGCTGTGGCTACCTCTGTGTCTGCACTCGGCAGGCAGTCCGTCCATAATTGTATACCACCTAACCGTGGTTTTTTTTCATTCTTCTTTATACATACATAGTTACATAGACATCTTCTCTTTATCAACCAGTCTATATTAGCTGCAGACACAGTACAGTACGGTAGTTCACGGCTGTGGCTACCTCTGTGTCTGCACTCGGCAGGCAGTCCGTCCATAATTGTATACCACCTAACCGTGGATTTTTTTTCATTCTTCTTTATACATACATAGTTACATAGACATCTTCTCTTTATCAACCAGTCTATATTAGCTGCAGACACAGTACAGTACGGTAGTTCACGGCTGTGGCTACCTCTGTGTCTGCACTCGGCAGGCAGTCCGTCCATAATTGTATACCACCTAACCGTGGATTTTTTTCAGTCTTCTTTATACATACATAGTTACATAGACATCTTCTCTTTATCAACCAGTCTATATTAGCTGCAGACACAGTACAGTACGGTAGTTCACGGCTGTGGCTACCTCTGTGTCTGCAGTCGGCAGGCAGTCCATAATTGTATACTAGTATCCATCTCCATTGTTTACCTGAGGTGCCTTTTAGTTGTGCCTATTAAAATATGGAGAACAAAAATGTTGAGGTTCCAAAATTAGGGAAAGATCAAGATCCACTTCCACCTCGTGCTGAAGCTGCTGCCACTAGTCATGGACGAGACGATGAAATGCCAGCAACGTCGTCTGCCAAGGCCGATGCCCAATGTCATAGTACAGAGCATGTCAAATCCAAAACACCAAATATCAGAAAAAAAAGGACTCCAAAACCTAAAATAAAATTGTCGGAGGAGAAGCGTAAACTTGCCAATATGCCATTTACCACACGGAGTGGCAAGGAACGGCTGAGGCCCTGGCCTATGTTCATGGCTAGTGGTTCAGCTTCACATGAGGATGGAAGCACTCAGCCTCTCGCTAGAAAAATGAAAAGACTCAAGCTGGCAAAAGCAGCACAGCAAAGAACTGTGCATTCTTCGAAATCCCAAATCCACAAGGAGAGTCCAATTGTGTCGGTTGCGATGCCTGACCTTCCCAACACTGGACGTGAAGAGCATGCGCCTTCCACCATTTGCACGCCCCCTGCAAGTGCTGGAAGGAGCACCCGCAGTCCAGTTCCTGATAGTCAGATTGAAGATGTCAGTGTTGAAGTACACCAGGATGAGGAGGATATGGGTGTTGCTGGCGCTGGGGAGGAAATTGACCAGGAGGATTCTGATGGTGAGGTGGTTTGTTTAAGTCAGGCACCCGGGGAGACACCTGTTGTCCGTGGGAGGAATATGGCCGTTGACATGCCAGGTGAAAATACCAAAAAAATCAGCTCTTCGGTGTGGAGGTATTTCACCAGAAATGCGGACAACAGGTGTCAAGCCGTGTGTTCCCTTTGTCAAGCTGTAATAAGTAGGGGTAAGGACGTTAACCACCTCGGAACATCCTCCCTTATACGTCACCTGCAGCGCATTCATAATAAGTCAGTGACAAGTTCAAAAACTTTGGGTGACAGCGGAAGCAGTCCACTGACCAGTAAATCCCTTCCTCTTGTAACCAAGCTCACGCAAACCACCCCACCAGCTCCCTCAGTGTCAATTTCCTCCTTCCCTAGGAATGCCAATAGTCCTGCAGGCCATGTCACTGGCAATTCTGACGAGTCCTCTCCTGCCTGGGATTCCTCCGATGCATCCTTGCGTGTAACGCCTACTGCTGCTGGCGCTGCTGTTGTTGCCGCTGGGAGTCGATGGTCATCCCAGAGGGGAAGTCGTAAGCCCACTTGTACTACTTCCAGTAAGCAATTGACTGTTCAACAGTCCTTTGCCAGGAAGATGAAATATCACAGCAGTCATCCTACTGCAAAGCGGATAACTGAGGCCTTGACAACTATGTTGGTGTTAGACGTGCGTCCGGTATCCACCGTTAGTTCACAGGGAACTAGACAATTTATTGAGGCAGTGTGCCCCCGTTACCAAATACCATCTAGGTTCCACTTCTCTAGGCAGGCGATACCGAGAATGTACACGGACGTCAGAAAAAGACTCACCAGTGTCCTAAAAAATGCAGTTGTACCCAATGTCCACTTAACCACGGACATGTGGACAAGTGGAGCAGGGCAGGGTCAGGACTATATCACTGTGACAGCCCACTGGGTAGATGTATGGACTCCCGCCGCAAGAACAGCAGCGGCGGCACCAGTAGCAGCATCTCGCAAACGCCAACTCTTTCCTAGGCAGGCTACGCTTTGTATCACCGCTTTCCAGAATACGCACACAGCTGAAAACCTCTTACAGCAACTGAGGAAGATCATCGCGGAATGGCTTACCCCAATTGGACTCTCCTGTGGATTTGTGGCATCGGACAACGCCAGCAATATTGTGTGTGCATTAAATATGGGCAAATTCCAGCACGTCCCATGTTTTGCACATACCTTGAATTTGGTGGTGCAGAATTTTTTAAAAAACGACAGGGGCGTGCAAGAGATGCTGTCGGTGGCCAGAAAAATTGCGGGACACTTTCGGCGTACAGGCACCACGTACAGAAGACTGGAGCACCACCAAAAACTACTGAACCTGCCCTGCCATCATCTGAAGCAAGAAGTGGTAACGAGGTGGAATTCAACCCTCTATATGCTTCAGAGGTTGGAGGAGCAGCAAAAGGCCATTCAAGCCTATACAATTGAGCACGATATAGGAGGTGGAATGCACCTGTCTCAAGTGCAGTGGAGAATGATTTCAACGTTGTGCAAGGTTCTGATGCCCTTTGAACTTGCCACACGTGAAGTCAGTTCAGACACTGCCAGCCTGAGTCAGGTCATTCCCCTCATCAGGCTTTTGCAGAAGAAGCTGGAGGCATTGAAGAAGGAGCTAAAAGGGAGCGATTCCGCTAGGCATGTGGGACTTGTGGATGCAGCCCTTAATTCGCTTAACAAGGATTCACGGGTGGTCAATCTGTTGAAATCAGAGCACTACATTTTGGCCACCGTGCTCGATCCTAGATTTAAAGCCTACCTTGGATCTCTCTTTCCGGCAGACACAAGTCTGCTGGGGTTGAAAGACCTGCTGGTGACAAAATTGTCAAGTCAAGCGGAACGCGACCTGTCAACATCTCCTCCTTCACATTCTCCCGCAACTGGGGGTGCGAGGAAAAGGCTCAGAATTCCGAGCCCACCCGCTGGCGGTGATGCAGGGCAGTCTGGAGCGACTGCTGATGCTGACATCTGGTCCGGACTGAAGGACCTGACAACGATTACGGACATGTCGTCTACTGTCACTGCATATGATTCTCTCAACATTGATAGAATGGTGGAGGATTATATGAGTGACCGCATCCAAGTAGGCACGTCACACAGTCCGTACTTATACTGGCAGGAAAAAGAGGCAATTTGGAGGCCCTTGCACAAACTGGCTTTATTCTACCTAAGTTGCCCTCCCACAAGTGTGTACTCCGAAAGAGTGTTTAGTGCCGCCGCTCACCTTGTCAGCAATCGGCGTACGAGGTTACATCCAGAAAATGTGGAGAAGATGATGTTCATTAAAATGAATTATAATCAATTCCTCCGCGGAGACATTGACCAGCAGCAATTGCCTCCACAAAGTACACAGGGAGCTGAGATGGTGGATTACAGTGGGGACGAATTGATAATCTGTGAGGAGGGGGATGTACACGGTGATATATCGGAGGGTGAAGATGAGGTGGACATCTTGCCTCTGTAGAGCCAGTTTG
Source organism: Pseudophryne corroboree (assembly GCF_028390025.1). Lineage (NCBI taxonomy): Eukaryota > Metazoa > Chordata > Amphibia > Anura > Myobatrachidae > Pseudophryne > Pseudophryne corroboree. Next base: position 743,002,046 of record NC_086447.1, on the reverse strand, counting down.
TGCAAGGAGAGATTAATTGCTTCTTTTTTGGGGGGGGTCCAAACCAACCCGTCATATCAGTCACAGTCGTGTGGCAGACCCTGTCACTGAAATGATGGGTTGGTTAAAGTGTGCATGTCCTGTTTTGTTTATACAACATAAGGGTGGGTGGGAGGGCCCAAGGACAATTCCATCTTGCACCTCTTTTTTCTTTTCTTTTTCTTTGCATCATGTGCTGATTGGGGAGGGTTTTTTGGAAGGGACATCCTGCGTGACACTGCAGTGCCACTCCTAGATGGGCCCGGTGTTTGTGTCGGCCACTAGGGTCGCTAATCTTACTCACACAGTCAGCTACCTCATTGCGCCTCTTTTTTTCTTTGCGTCATGTGCTGTTTGGGGAGGGTTTTTTGGAAGGGACATCCTGTGTGACACTGCAGTGCCACTCCTAGATGGGCCCGGTGTTTGTGTCGGCCACTAGGGTCGCTAATCTTACTCACACAGCTACCTCATTGCGCCTCTTTTTTTCTTTGCGTCATGTGCTGTTTGGGGAGGGTTTTTTGGAAGGGACATCCTGCGTGACACTGCAGTGCCACTCCTAGATGGGCCCGGTGTTTGTGTCGGCCACTAGGGTCGCTAATCTTACTCACACAGCTACCTCATTGCGCCTCTTTTTTTCTTTGCGTCATGTGCTGTTTGGGGAGGGTTTTTTGGAAGGGCCATCCTGCGTGACACTGCAGTGCCACTCCTAGATGGGCCCGGTGTTTGTGTCGGCCACTAGGGTCGCTAATCTTACTCACACAGCTACCTCATTGCGCCTCTTTTTTTCTTTGCGTCATGTGCTGTTTGGGGAGGGTTTTTTGGAAGGGACATCCTGCGTGACACTGCAGTGCCACTCCTAGATGGGCCCGGTGTTTGTGTCGGCCACTAGGGTCGCTTATCTTACTCACACAGCGACCTCGGTGCAAATTTTAGGACTAAAAATAATATTGTGAGGTGTGAGGTATTCAGAATAGACTGAAAATGAGTGTAAATTATGGTTTTTGAGGTTAATAATACTTTGGGATCAAAATGACCCCCAAATTCTATGATTTAAGCTGTTTTTTAGTGTTTTTTGAAAAAAACACCCGAATCCAAAACACACCCGAATCCGACAAAAAAAATTCGGTGAGGTTTTGCCAAAACGCGTTCGAACCCAAAACACGGCCGCGGAACCGAACCCAAAACCAAAACACAAAACCCGAAAAATTTCAGGCGCTCATCTCTATATTGCTCGTTGGATTTGTAGTACAATTCAGCTTGCACTTTCGGTGGCAGGCCTGCCACAGCCAAAAATCTGTAAATGCCCACTCCACAAGGAAGGTGGGCTCATCTTGGGCGGCTGCCCGAGGGGTCTCGGCTCTACAACTTTGCCGAGCAGCTACTTGGTCAGGAGCAAATACGTTTGTAAAATTCTACAAAATTGATACCCTGGCTGAGGAGGACCTGGAGTTCTCTCATTTGGTGCTGCAGAGTCATCCGCACTCTCCCGCCCGTTTGGGAGCTTTGGTATAATCCCCATGGTCCTTATGGAGTCCCCAGCATCCACTTAGGACGTTAGAGAAAATAAGAATTTACTTACCGATAATTCTATTTCTCATAGTCCGTAGTGGATGCTGGGCGCCCATCCCAAGTGCGGATTGTCTGCAATACTGGTACATAGTTATTGTTACCAAAAAATCGGGTTATTGCTGTAGTGAGCCATCTTTTCTAGAGGCTCCTCTGTTATCATGCTGTTAACTGGGTTTAGATCACAAGTTGTACGGTGTGATGGGTGTGGCTGGTATGAGTCTTACCCGGGATTCAAAATCCTTCCTTATTGTGTACGCTCGTCCGGGCACAGTATCCTAACTGAGGCTTGGAGGAGGGTCATAGGGGGAGGAGCCAGTGCACACCACATAGTCCTAAAGCTTTCTTTAGATGTGCCCAGTCTCCTGCGGAGCCGCTATTCCCATGGTCCTTACGGAGTCCCCAGCATCCACTACGGACTACGAGAAATAGAATTATCGGTAAGTAAATTCTTATTTTTCCCTCGTGGGGGTCCACGACCCCCATAGAGGGAGAATAAAATAGTGTGGCGCTCGTAGCGCGCCACCGAGCCCGCAAGGGGCTCATTTGCGCTCGCCACACTGTCAATAAGCCGGCGGTCGGGCTCCCGGCGCCGGTATGCTGGTCGCCGGGAGCCCGACCGCCGGCCAGCCGTAGTGAACCCGTATATCCTGCACTGTGGGGGCATTTATTTAACTGGAACTGGAGGTACATATGTATATCCTGCACTGTGGGGGCATTTGTGTAACTGGCACTGGGGGTACATATGTATATCCTGCACTGTGGGGGGCATTTGTAACTGGCACTGGGGGGGGGATATGTATATTCTGCACTGTAGGGGCATTTGTGTATCTGGAACTGTGGGGGCATGTGTAAATCCTGCACTGTGGGGGGCATTTGTAACTGGCACTTGGGGGGGGGATATGTATATCCTGCACTGTGGGGGCATTTGTGTATCTGGCAACGTGGGGGCATGTGTATATCCTGCACTGTGGGGGCATTTGTTTAACTGGCACTGGGGGTACATATGTATATCCTGCACTGTGGGGGCATTTGTGTATCTGGCACTGGGGTTACATATGTATATCCTGCACTGTGGTGGCATTTGTGTAACTGGCATTGGGGGTACATATGTATATCCTGCACTGTGGTGGCATTTGTGTAACTGGCACTGGGGGTACATATGTATATCCTGCACTGTGGTGGCATTTGTGTAACTGGCACGGGGGTACATATGTGTATCCTGCACTGTGAGGGCATATATGTAACTGGCACTGGCGGGGCATATGTGTATCCTGCACTGTGGTGGCATTTGTGTAACTGGCACGGTGGGTACATATGTGTATCCTGCAATGTGAGGGCATATATGTAACTGGCACTGGCGAGGCATATGTGTATCCTGCACCGTGGGGGCATATGTGTAACTGGCACTATGGGAGCATATGTGTATCTGGCACTGCACTACTGGGGGCGTATGTGCATCTGGCACTGCTGGGGACGTATGCGTATCTGGCACTACTGAGGGCGTTTGTGTATCTGGCAATATACTACGGGCATTATGTGTATCTGGCACTCTACTGGGGTCATTATTTGTATCTGGCACTATACTGGGGTCTTTATGTGTATCTACTGTTCTCTCCCATATTAACCCAGGTGCATATACTACTGTTCTCTCCTGGTGTAACCCAGGCACGTATACTATTGCTCTCTCCTGGTGTAACCCAGGCACATATACTACTGCTCTCTCCCGGTGTAACCCAGGCACGTATATATTACTGCTCTCTCCCGGTGTAACCCAGGCACGTATACTACTGCTTTCTCCCGGTGTAACCCAGGCACATATACTACTGCTCTCTCCCAGTGTAATCCAGCCACGTATACGACTGCTCTCTCCTGGTGCAACCCAGGCACGTATAGTACTGCTCTCTCCTGGTGTGCAGACATATGTGCAGGAGCTCCTGAGCTCCAGAGCCTAGCAGTGCAGCAGAGTGAGAGTGCCCGCCCCCCTGCAGGATTCCTGGGCAGGAGTTGCTGCTCTTAGTAGGGGGAGAGTGGAAGTTTCAGCAGGTGGAAGGCCCGGGCCCGGGGCTGCTGCCTTCGGGTCCCAGAGGTATGAAGAAGGGGCAGGCATCCCTCACGCCACCCCCTTCCCCAGCTGTAGGGGTTGGGGGACAGGAAAGGATGGTGGAATCAGCCAGCCAGCCACGGATTACAAGGAGTACCAGCAGTGTTGTCAGAGCCCCTGTGAAGCAGCAGGGATCGGCAGGAAGATTGTGTACCCCTAAGCCTGTGGAAGGCACCTCTGCCAGTAAGATTACTGGTGGGGACGGTACAGTCGCCACAGCGGCTGAGCCTCCAGGCAAGGAAGGGGTTAATGTCAATGTAACAGAAGATATCACAGATACAGAGGACTCAGACTGTGATGATGATGTTTCAGAGGAAGATTACTGGGTCCATTTAGGCCTAAAGGAATTAATGGCAGAAGCTGCTAAACTTAAATCCCGGTATTATGCTCGCAAGAGAAAGTGTAATACAATTGGCAATTTGGAGCGGGTCAGGATCCAGGGTGAAATGGATGAAATACAAGCAACCATGTGTAATATAAAGGGCAGAATAACATCTCTGAAGGAAAGAAAAAAAAGGCAAAAGTTTCCATACCAGCAGGGAAGGAGTTAACTGCAGTGCATAGAAATCAGGTTACACCCTCATCAAAGGAGTTGATTCACCTGGAAAAGGAAGAGGGTGTGGAGATGGAGGAATCCCCAGCTATTGATGAGCTCCAGAGTGTGACTGTCCAGGAAGAGGCTGTGGTTTTTCTGGATACAGCATCATCGGCTGCTATGGAGACGGAAGCAGAGGCGAGGGGAGCAGACGGCAGCTCGGGAATCCCTGGTGGTGCACCAAGCAAGGTAAGATCTGTGCAGGTGTTGTCAGGAGGGGATTCCCGGGGGTTACCCGTGGCTTCCAAGGTGCCGGGCAATGGTAGCAGTAATGAAAATGCTGTTATAGGTGACAGGCCGGTGAGGACCGGAGGGCAGGATCCGGCGTCGGGTCTATGCAGGGCGCAGGGTGGCATGGAGGATGAGCCTGTTAACATTTTGCTTGAATCTGATGCAGGTCCTAGTGTAATTGTGCAGGCTGTGTCCAAAGAAGTGCAGGGAGGTGTGGGAATGGCAGTGAGGAAAACTGTAATAACTGATGGTTTGGCTCAAGGTCTGCCAGCTCTAGATCCAGAGACTTTGGATGCTGGTGAGAAAGTAGTTGCAGAGTCAATGTATGGGAACATTCCAGCTCCTGCCAGGGTGAAGGAAGCATTGTCGTTAATCAGTGCAGAAGTAAAGAAAAAGAATTCTAAAGACATTCCAGAAGGAAAGGATAAAAATGTGGGGGGAAAACTGCAAAGTGAAAATGTCAATTTAGCTCCTCTTGTTTCTTTGTCAGTGACAGAGGGTGGAGGGAGTGCGGGTAATCCTATCCCTGATGAAATGTCTTATGCACAGAAGGCGGCAGATATGGGGGAAAATTCTGGAAATAAGGATACAAGATTTGGTAGTGGTAGTGGTGGCCAGAGAGTGAGACGGAACCTAGTACAGTTTAGGTGGGTGGGTGATGGTGACCCCCCGCCAAAGACTGATTTTCTAAGGTTAATTTTTTCTCTTGGGGTTACTTACAGAGATTTATATGCCTGTATTCACCCTATAAAATCTGTTGAGTATGATGTCAGCTTTTATAATAAGGAAACATTGTTTATTTTTTGGAGAAAGTGGTCTGTAAACAAGGACAAGAATGGTTACTGTAAGTATGAGGCGGAATTGATGGAGAAGCAAAATGACATAAAAGTGACCATCCTGGTCCGCAATGAATCTATACCTATGGAAGATATCAGGTTTTGGTTAAGCAGGCAATGTGAATTGCAATCTGACATTAGGAAAACGGACCACACAATGGGAGTGTGGGGAGGTGCTTGGTTGGCCAGTGTAAGTCTGTATCCTGGGGAGACCGGTATGCGTCATATTCCATCTGCTGCGTACATAGGTCGAGACCGGGTGCTGATATTTTATACTGGTCAACCAAGGACATGTTTTAAGTGTGGTGAGGCTGGCCACCTCAGTGGTGACTGTGGGGGTGTGAAATGTTCGATGTGTGGAGAGAGTGGACATACATCTAGAACATGTAATAAGGTGAAATGTAACCTTTGTGGGGAGATGGGACATCCCTACAGTCGTTGCCCCATGGCAAATCATAACAACAGGGGTTGCATGAATTTTGAGGAAGGTAGTAGTTCAGAATGGGAATTATTAGGGGTGGAGTAGTTAAAGTGAACAAAGAGAAAGAACTGTCATGGGAAATTGGCAAAATAGTGTCAGAAGGAAGCAAAATTCAGCCTCAGGCCCAATCCCAGCCTCAATCCCAGTCCCAATCCTGGTTTCAGGTGGGAAAAAAAGGTGTAAAAACAACAAAGAGGAAAGTGGAGGAAGAGGTGATTCTTTCAAATAGGTTTGGAGTATTGACAGATGAGGAAGATGAGGGAGAAGTGGTTCTAGAAAAAGGGGAACCAAGACTTAAACCTAGAAGACAGAGAAGAAAGAACAAAGAAAGGAAAGAAGTAATTAAGATGGTAGGGAAGAGAAGGAGGGAGGAGGGAGAAGGGAATACAGACAGTGAAATAGAGGATGTTGCAGCAGAAAGTTTAGAGTGGGATCCAATAGGGATTGAATTGGAGCAAAGAAAAGAGGAGGAGGAGTTTGGGAAGCCACTGTTTGAGGATGAGGAGGTAGGTGTGGAGGTGGTTGCTGCTGAGGAGGAAGTGATGGTGATAGGGAAAGAGGCAGAGAGTGAATCTGAGAGTCAGAGCAATCAAAATAATGTGTCTGGCCCTGGGTCACTGGATGCAAGGGAACCCCCTGACCCTGGTCCTAAAGAGGCTGGTGCGGGTGTGGATGTGCTTGTGATTGAGGAAGTGAATGGGGTGGCATGTATGGATTGTGGTGTTGGTGGTGGGGGTGGTGGTGATAACTAGAGTAATGTATGTGCATAGTCCATTTCAACAATCTGGAACCATGGATTCCCATCCTATTCGATGTGCCACAATGAATGTGGCTTCCGTGTTATCCGTACGTGCTCGGTATCTGGCTTTTGAGTTTTTTGACAACCAGAACGTGGACATTTTGTTCTTACAAGAGACCCGGATCAAGAGATTAGCAGCCCTTCACAAATCTAAAAGTGAGTGGAGGCGCGGGCCCTCTTTTTGGTCTCTTGCTGCTGAGCCGTACGGTGGGGTGGCGGTACTTTTTACCGACATGGTAACCGTGCGCAAGGTTGTTGAGTTACAAGTGGGAAGGTGTATGATTTTGGATGTCACTTTAAGAGGACATAACCTTAGGCTTATCAATATCTATGGCCCCCAGTCTCGCTGGGATAGGAAATGTCTTTTTGAAATGGTTAAACCCTTTCTTTTCACGGCCCAGCAAGTCATCTTTGGGGGCGATTTCAATGCCATCATTAGGCCAAAAGACAGGGGAGGCTCCAGAGGACTGAGGCTGGGCTATGATGAGAATTTTTTAGTTTGTATGGCTAGTCAGGCAGGTATGGTTGATGTACACGTTAAACATCAACCAGACCTCACGGGGTACACTTACTTTTGTGGTCAGCGCAGATCTAGAATAGACAGGTTTTTTGTTAAGGAGTCCTCAAGCACTTTACCTTCAGAGGTAAAGTTTGTAGAGTTCTCCGATCACGGGTACTTAAGTTTTGTTTTGAATGCCTCGCAATCCTTCCAGAAAGGAAGGGGTTTGTGGCGTCTGAATGCTGAGCTTCTCAAGGAAGAGGAAGTGAGACAGTCTTTCAGGGAGTTTTTTCAGGCGCAGGAGTCACTGTTGGAGGCTGGTTGGAGTAGATCGGAGTGGTGGAAGGAAGTAAAAAAGAGAGCCCGAAGTCTTTTCAGGAGGCTAGTAGTCAAAAGAAACTTGGTTAAAAAAACTACCTACTATACTCTAAGAAGGAGATTAGATTTCCTGATCTCTGAACAGGGGGATAGTGGGGAAATCTCCCGGGTGAAATCACAGATGAGAGAACATCAGTATAGCCGTCTATCTTCTTTGATTTTGGAGAGGGATTACGGAAAGTACCACTCCCCGGATCCCTACCAGAGTTGTAGAAGGGGGATTGATGTTAAAGAGATAAGAGGGCTTGTTGATGGAGAGCGTGTGCTTCAGAAGGGTGAAGAAGGCATCCTAAAAGTCATCAGGTCCTATTACGCTGAACTCTTGTCTGCGAAGGCACTTGACAGAGAAACGATGGAGGCATTTCTGAGGGAGACACCTGGTCTTGTGGAGCCAGATGCTTCTTTTGACTGTTTGAACAGCGAAATAGGTGTGGAGGAGGTCAGAGAGGCAATTGGCGGGTTAACTCCCAAAAAATCTCCAGGACCAGATGGTTTAACAGCTGAATTCTATAAAGAATTCTCAGATATCCTGGCTCCTCGTCTTACGGAAGTATATAATACTAGCCTGGGTGAGGGTGAACTCCCTCCTTCCATGAGACAGTCAGCTCTTATTTTGCTGTCCAAAGGTAAGGACCCGGTCCATATTGAGAACTGGCGCCCCATCGCTCTTCTCAATTCGGACAGAAAGATTCTGGCAAAAATCTTTTTCAACAGGCTAAGGGAATTTTCAGAGCTTGTACTTTCGCCTTCCCAGCACTGTACTGTAAAGGGCCGCAGTACCTTTACTGCTGTCCTTGGTGTCCGGGAGGCTCTTGAAAGGTGCAGGGCTGGAAAGTTGAATAAGTTTCTGCTGGCATTGGATCAGTCTAAGGCTTTTGATCGGGTCAATCATGAGTACCTGTGGGCCTTACTTGAAAGGTATGGTTTCCCTATAAGGGCGGTAAATTGGTTGAAAGTTTTGTATAAAAAGGCCGAGAGCTTCCCACTTGTGAATGGTTGGGTAGGGCCTGCATTTCCAGTAGACTCTGGTGTTCGTCAGGGGTGTCCCCTGAGCCCTCTTTTGTACGTGTTTGCAATCGATCCTTTTATAAGAAGGGTTGAGGGCGGCATGTTGGAAGGGGTGCAGCTGAACCCAGAGTTTCCTTTTGAGTGTAGTAGCCTATGCTGATGATGTCACAGTAGTCCTGTCATCGGTGGCAGAGGCATGTGATGTAGACCAACTGATCATGGAATATTCAAGTGCTTCGGGTTCCATAATCAATCAGGACAAGTGTGAAGCTTTCTGGATGGGGGAGGAAGGCAACGAGTTTGATCTTCCGGACAGCCTTCCCAGGGCCAGTCAATGTATAAAAATCTTGGGCATCAAATTTGATCATGGTGACTATGCAAGTACAAATTGGGTCGGGAAACTGGATGGTGCAACCCGTAAAGTAAAGAGCTGGATAGGATGGAAGTTCTCTCTGAGGGAAAGGGTGGACCTGTGTAAAACTTACCTGATCCCAATGTTTTTGTATGTCAGCTATGTATGTTTTTTGCCGCAATCTTTGTGGACTAGAATGAATTCCTTGTTTTTTCTACTTTTGTGGGGGAACAAGATGAACATTGTGAAAAGAAGTATCACTTACAGACCGAGGGCAGAAGGGGGCTTGGATATGGTAAACCCCGTAGTCTTCTTTGTAACAGCTTTTTTAAAGCTAAATGTCGGTGGTCTCTGCTTAGAGACGCCCCCTCGGTGGGTAAATGGCTTTAGGGAATGGGTGTCTCCCTTTATTAGAGTATGGTTAGAGGATGGCAGACTGAGAATTTTTCGGGCTCAGAGAGGCTACCTCCCGATCTATGTGATCCAGCGTCTGAAAGTGATTAGGCGATGGGGCCTGCAGGTGGGTGATATAAGAGATCTCTCGAGAAAGGAGTTGGGGAAGAGGGTCTTGTGTTCCCACTTTTATGTCCCATTGGCCCTGAAAGACTGCCCAGGTAATGTTCTCACAGAAGGATTGAATCTGGTAAATTCCCAGAGGGTGCCTCTGAAGTTTAGGGATATTGCCTGGTTCTCTTTTCAAGGGAAGCTTTATGTTAGGGGAAACATCAAATTTAGAAGTGCCGATGAACGTGTTTGCCCACGGGAGGAATGTCAAGGGGAGGAGGAGACCATGGACCACTTCTTCTGTAGATGTCCCTTTAACATAAAGGTTTACAAAACAGTGTCGGGTGCCATAGGCATCCCTTGCCTTTCGGGGCTCAGTTACCCGGAATGGGTCTACGGAGCATTCAAAGGGTATGGGGGCTTTGATTTAGGCACAATTTTTTTAGTCAGCTTAGCGGTTAGGTTCCACACGTGGCAGGCACGGTGTCTGGTTAGTTTGAGAGGAAAAGTCCTTCCCTGTGAAGAGGTGGTGGGTCGTATTCTTCATGAGGTGAGTCGGATGATGGATCTAGAGAAGAAGAGATTGGACACTGTCAGCTGGTCCAGATTGTGGCACCAGTTGAAACCCCCTTAGTGGGTGGTGGAAGATATTCTCTTTTCAGGTTCTTTTCTGTCCTGGTCACTTTTTCTCAGCTGATTAGGTTTTGCAGTTTCTTTTTTTTTAAAGAAAGGGTTTGCATACACCTTTAAAATATGCAGATATGTCACTCTAGTTATAATTATTTGTTGGTAGTCCGGCATGTATGGAGGGTGAAAGGTATGAATGAAGGTAGCATTGTGGATAAATGTGGGAGTGTATGGTGGTGGAGGGTTTATGATAGATGAATAAATGTGTGTTAAATGTTGAGTAAGCTAAGTGGGAAATGTTGGGGGAGTTCCCTGAAATGGATTCACAGAAATTATGTGGATCAAGGAAAATGTTTAAAATGAAAGTATGATAAAGTGATGGAAAACATATTTGAGTTATGTAAACGGTAAATATCATGATGTAATGATCTCTATTTATTTATTATGTATATAATTGTAAATATGATTATAATGTTTATATTTTGTTATAAAATGGAAGCTGTGCATAAATAAAAACATGCCCAGGCACATATACTACTGCTCTCTCCCGGTGTAACCCAGGCACATATATATTACTGCTCTCTCCCGGTGTAACCCAGGCACGTATACTACTGCTTTCTCCCGGTGTAACCCAGGCACATATACTACTGCTCTCTCCCAGTGTAACCCAGCCACGTATACGACTGCTCTCTCCTGGTGCAACCCAGGCACGTATAGTACTGCTCTCTCCCGGTGTAACCCAGGCACATATACTACTGCTCTCTCCTGGTGTGCAGACGTATGTGCAGGAGCTCCTGAGCTCCAGAGCCTAGCAGTGCAGCAGAGTGAGAGTGCCCGCCCCCCTGCAGGATTCCTGGGCAGGAGTTGCTGCTCTTAGTAGGGGGAGAGTGGAAGTTTCAGCAGGTGGAAGGCCCGGGCCCGGGGCTGCTGCCTTCGGGTCCCAGAGGTATGAAGAAGGGGCAGGCATCCCTCACGCCACCCCCTTCCCCAGCTGTAGGGGTTGGGGGACAGGAAAGGATGGTGGAATCAGCCAGCCAGCCACGGATTACAAGGAGTACCAGCAGTGTTGTCAGAGCCCCTGTGAAGCAGCAGGGATCGGCAGGAAGATTGTGTACCCCTAAGCCTGTGGAAGGCACCTCTGCCAGTAAGATTACTGGTGGGGACGGTACAGTCGCCACAGCGGCTGAGCCTCCAGGCAAGGAAGGGGTTAATGTCAATGTAACAGAAGATATCTCAGATACAGAGGACTCAGACTGTGATGATGATGTTTCAGAGGAAGATTATTGGGTCCATTTAGGCCTAAAGGAATTAATGGCAGAAGCTGCTAAACTTAAATCCCGGTATTATGCTCGCAAGAGAAAGTGTAATACAATTGGCAATTTGGAGCGGGTCAGGATCCAGGGTGAAATGGATGAAATACAAGCAACCATGTGTAATATAAAGGGCAGAATAACATCTCTGAAGGAATCTGAAGGAAAGAAAAAAAAGGCAAAAGTTTCCATACCAGCAGGGAAGGAGTTAACTGCAGTGCATAGAAATCAGGTTACACCCTCATCAAAGGAGTTGATTCACCAGGAAAAGGAAGAGGGTGTAGAGATGGAGGAATCCCCAGCTATTGATGAGCTCCAGAGTGTGACTGTCCAGGAAGAGGCTGTGGTTTTTCTGGATACAGCATCATCGGCTGCTATGGAGACGGAAGCAGAGGCGAGGGGAGCGGACGGCGGCTCGGGAATCCCTGGTGGTGCACCAAGCAAGGTAAGATCTGTGCAGGTGTTGTCAGGAGGGGATTCCCGGGGGTTACCCGTGGCTTCCAAGGTGCCGGGCAATGGTAGCAGTAATGAAAATGCTGTTATAGGTGACAGGCCGGTGAGGACCGGAGGGCATGATCCGGCGTCGGGTCTATGCAGGGCGCAGGGTGGCATGGAGGATGAGCCTGTTAACATTTTGCTTGAATCTGATGCAGGTCCTAGTGTAATTGTGCAGGCTGTGTCCAAAGAAGTGCAGGGAGGTGTGGGAATGGCAGTGAGGAAAACTGTAATAACTGATGGTTTGGCTCAAGGTCTGCCAGCTCTAGATCCAGAGACTTTGGATGCTGGTGAGAAAGTAGTTGCAGAGTCAATGTATGGGAACATTCCAGCTCCTGCCAGGGTGAAGGAAGCATTGTCGTTAATCAGTGCAGAAGTAAAGAAAAAGAATTCTAAAGACATTCCAGAAGGAAAGGATAAAAATGTGGGGGGAAATCTGCAAAGTGAAAATGTCAATTTAGCTCCTCTTGTTTCTTTGTCAGTGACAGAGGGTGGAGGGAGTGCGGGTAATCCTATCCCTGATGAAATGTCTTATGCACAGAAGGCGGCAGATATGGGGAAAAATTCTGGAAATAAGGATACAAGATTTGGTGGTGGTAGTGGTGGCCAGAGAGTGAGACGGAACCTAGTACAGTTTAGGTGGGTGGGTGATGGTGACCCCCCACCTAAGACTGATTTTCTAAGGTTCATATTTTCTCTTGGGGTTACTTACAGAGATTTATATGCCTGTATTCACCCTATAAAATCTGTCGAGTATGATGTCAGCTTTTATAATAAGGAAACATTGTTTATTTTTTGTAGAAAGTGGTCTGTAAACAAGGACAAGAATGGTTACTGTAAGTATGAGGCGGAATTGATGGAGAAGCAAAATGACATAAAAGTGACCATCCTGGTCCGCAATGAATCTATACCTATGGAAGATATCAGGTTTTGGTTAAGCAGGCAATGTGAATTGCAATCTGACATTAGGAAAACGGACCACACAATGGGAGTGTGGGGAGGTGCTTGGTTGGCCAGTGTACGTCTGTATCCTGGGGAGACCGGTATGCTGCATATTCCATCTGCTGCGTACATAGGTCGAGACCGGGTGCTGATATTTTATACTGGTCAACCAAGGACATGTTTTAAGTGTGGTGAGGCTGGCCACCTCAGTGGTGACTGTGGGGGTGTGAAATGTTCGATGTGTGGAGAGAGTGGACATACATCTAGAACATGTAATAAGGTGAAATGTAACCTTTGTGGGGAGATGGGACATCCCTACAGTCGTTGCCCCATGGCAAATCATAACAACAGGGGTTGCATGAATTTTGAGGAAGGTAGTAGTTTAGAAATGGGAATTACTAGGGGTGGAGTAGTTAAAGTGAACAAAGAGAAAGAAATGTCATGGGAAATTGGCAAAATAGTGTCAGAAGGAAGCAAAGTTCAGCCTCAGGCCCAATCCCAGCCTCAATCCCAGTCCCAATCCTGGTTTCAGGTGGGAAAAAAAGGTGTAAAAACAACAAAGAGGAAAGTGGAGGAAGAGATGATTCTTTCAAATAGGTTTGGCGTATTGACAGATGAGGAAGATGAGGGAGAAGTGGTTCTAGAAAAAGGGGAACCAAGACTTAAACCTAGAAGACAGAGAAGAAAGAACAAAGAAAGGAAAGAAGTAATTAAGATGGTAGGGAAGAGAAGGAGGGAGGAGGGAGAAGGGAATACAGACAGTGAAATAGAGGATGTTGCAGCAGAAAGTTTAGAGTGGGATCCAATAGGGATTGAATTGGAGCAAAGAAAAGAGGAGGAGGAGTTTGGGAAGCCACTGTTTAAGGATGAGGAGGTAGGTGTGGAGGTGGTTGCTGCTGAGGAGGAAGTGATGGTGCTAGGGAAAGAGGCAGAGAGTGAATCTGAGAGTCAGAGCAATCAAAATAATGTGTCTGGCCCTGGGTCACTGGATGCAAGGGAACCCCCTGACCCTGGTCCTAAAGAGGCTGGTGCTGGTGTGGATGTGGTTGTGATTGAGGAAGTGAATGGGGTGGCATGTATGGATTGTGGTGTTGGTGGTGGGGGTGGTGGTGATAACTAGAGTAATGTATGTGCATAGTCCATTTCAACAATCTGGAACCATGGATTCCCATCCTATTCGATGTGCCACAATGAATGTGGCTTCCGTGTTATCCGTACGTGCTCGGTATCTGGCTTTTGAGTTTTTTGACAACCAGAACGTGGACATTTTGTTCTTACAAGAGACCCGGATCAAGAGATTAGCAGCCCTTCACAAATCTAAAAGTGAGTGGAGGCGCGGGCCCTCTTTTTGGTCTCTTGCTGCTGAGCCGTACGGTGGGGTGGCGGTACTTTTTACCGACATGGTAACCGTGCGCAAGGTTGTTGAGTTACAAGTGGGAAGGTGTATGATTTTGGATGTCACTTTAAGAGGACATAACCTTAGGCTTATCAATATCTATGGCCCCCAGTCTCGCTGGGATAGGAAATGTCTTTTTGAAATGGTTAAACCCTTTCTTTTCACGGCCCAGCAAGTCATCTTTGGGGGCGATTTCAATGCCATCATTAGGCCAAAAGACAGGGGAGGCTCCAGAGGACTGAGGCTGGGCTATGATGAGAATTTTTTAGTTTGTATGGCTAGTCAGGCAGGTATGGTTGATGTACACGTTAAACATCAACCAGACCTCACGGGGTACACTTACTTTTGTGGTCAGCGCAGATCTAGAATAGACAGGTTTTTTGTTAAGGAGTCCTCAAGCACTTTACCTTCAGAGGTAAAGTTTGTAGAGTTCTCCAATCACGGGTACTTAAGTTTTGTTTTGAATGCCTCGCAATCCTTTCAGAAAGGAAGGGGTTTGTGGCGTCTGAATGCTGAGCTTCTCAAGGAAGAGGAAGTGAGACAGTCTTTCAGGGAGTTTTTTCAGGCGCAGGAGTCACTGTTGGAGGCTGGTTGGAGTAGATCGGAGTGGTGGGAGGAAGTAAAAAAGAGAGCCCGAAGTCTTTTCAGGAGGCTAGTAGTCAAAAGAAACTTGGTTAAAAAAAATACCTACTATACTCTAAGAAGGAGATTAGATTTCCTGATCTCTGAACAGGGGGATAGTGGGGAAATCTCCCGGGTGAAATCACAGATGAGAGAACATCAGTATAGCCGTCTATCTTCTTTGATTTTGGAGAGGGATTACGGAAAGTACCACTCCCCGGATCCCTACCAGAGTTGTAGAAGGGGGATTGATGTTAAAGAGATAAGAGGGCTTGTTGATGGAGAGGGTGTGCTTCAGAAGGGAGAAGAAGGCATCCTAAAAGTCATCAGGTCCTATTGCGCTGAACTCTTGTCTGCGAAGGCACTTGACAGAGAAACGATGGAGGCATTTCTGAGGGAGACACCTGGTCTTGTGGAGCCAGATGCTTCTTTTGACTGTTTGAACAGCGAAATAGGTGTGGAGGAGGTCAGAGAGGCAATTGGCGGGTTAACTCCCAAAAAATCTCCAGGACCAGATGGTTTAACAGCTGAATTCTATAAAGAATTCTCAGATATCCTGGCTCCTCGTCTTACGGAAGTATATAATACTAGCCTGGGTGAGGGTGAACTCCCTCCTTCCATGAGACAGTCAGCTCTTATTTTGCTGTCCAAAGGTAAGGACCCGGTCCATATTGAGAACTGGCGCCCCATCGCTCTTCTCAATACGGACAGAAAGATTCTGGCAAAAATCTTTTTCAACAGGCTAAGGGAATTTTCAGAGCTTGTACTTTCGCCTTCCCAGCACTGTACTGTAAAGGGCCGCAGTACCTTTATTGCTGTCCTTGGTGTCCGGGAGGCTCTTGAAAGGTGCAGGGCTGGAAAGTTGAATAAGTTTCTGCTGGCATTGGATCAGTCTAAGGCTTTTGATCGGGTCAATCATGAGTACCTGTGGGCCTTACTTGAAAGGTATGGTTTCCCTATAAGGGCGGTAAATTGTTTGAAAGTTTTGTATAAAAAGGCCGAGAGCTTCCCACTTGTGAATGGTTGGGTAGGGCCTGCATTTCCAGTACACTCTGGTGTTCGTCATGGGTGTCCCCTGAGCCCTCTTTTGTACGTGTTTGCAATTGATCCTTTTATAAGAAGGGTTGAGGGCGGAAGGGGTGCAGCTGAACCCAGAGTTTCCTTTGAGTGTAGTAGCCTATGCTGATGATGTCACAGTAGTCCTGTCATCGGTGGCAGAGGCATGTGATGTAGACCAACTGATCATGGAATATTCAAGTGCTTCGGGTTCCATAATCAATCAGAACAAGTATGAAGCTTTCTGGATGGGGGAGGAAGGCAACGAGTTTGATCTTCCGGACAGCCTCCCCAGGGCCAGTCAATGTATAAAAATCTTGGGCATCAAATTTGATCATGGTGACTATGCAAGTACAAATTGGGTCGGGAAACTGGATGGTGCAACCCGTAAAGTAAAGAGCTGGATAGGATGGAAGTTCTCTCTGAGGGAAAGGGTGGACCTGTGTAAAACTTACCTGATCCCAATGTTTTTGTATGTCAGCTATGTATGTTTTTTGCCGCAATCTTTGTGGACTAGAATGAATTCCTTGTTTTTTCTACTTTTGTGGGGGAACAAGATGAACATTGTGAAAAGAGGTATCACTTACAGACCGAGGGCAGAAGGGGGCTTGGATATGGTAAACCCCGTAGTCTTCTTTGTAACAGCTTTTTTAAAGCTAAATGTCGGTGGTCTCTGCTTAGAGACGCCCCCTCGGTGGGTAAATGGCTTTAGGGAATGGGTGTCTCCCTTTATTAGAGTATGGTTAGAGGATGGCAGACTGAGAATTTTTCGGGCTCAGAGAGGCTACCTCCCGATCTATGTGATCCAGTGTCTGAAAGTGATTAGGCGATGGGGCCTGCAGGTGGGTGATATAAGAGATCTCTCGAGAAAGGAGTTGGGGAAGAGGGTCCTGTGTTCCCACTTTTATGTCCCATTGGCCCTGAAAGACTGCCCAGGTAATGTTCTCACAGAAGGATTGAATCTGGTAAATTCCCAGAGGGTGCCTCTGAAGTTTAGGGATATTGCCTGGTTCTCTTTTCAAGGGAAGCTTTATGTTAGGGGAAACATCAAATTTAGAAGTGCCGATGAACGTGTTTGCCCACGGGAGGAATGTCAAGGGGAGGAGGAGACCATGGACCACTTCTTCTGTAGATGTCCCTTTAACATAAAGGTTTACAAAACAGTGTCGGGTGCCATAGGCATCCCTTGTCTTTCGGGGCTCAGTTACCCGGAATGGGTCTACGGGGCATTCAAAGGGTATGGGGGCTTTGATTTAGGCACAATTTTTTTAGTCAGCTTAGCGGTTAGGTTCCACACGTGGCAGGCACGGTGTCTGGTTAGTTTGAGAGGAAAAGTCCCTCCCTGTGAAGAGGTGGTGGGTCGTATTCTTCATGAGGTGAGTCGGATGATGGATCTAGAGAAGAAGAGATTGGACACTGTCAGCTGGTCCAGATTGTGGCGCCAGTTGAAACCCCCTTAGTGGGTGGTGGAAGATATCCTCTTTTCAGTCTCAGGTTCTTTTCTGTCCTGGTCACTTTTTCTCAGCTGATTAGGTTTTGTAGTTTCTTTTTTTTTTAAAGAAGGGGTTTGCATACACCTTAAAATATGCAGATATGTCACTCTAGTTATAATTATTTGTTGGTAGTCCGGCATGTATGGAGGGTGAAAGGTATGAATGAAGGTAGGATTGTGGATAAATGTGGGAGTGTATGGAGGTGGAGGGTTTATGATAGATGGATAAATGTGTGTTAAATGTTGAGTAAGCTAAGTGGGAAATGTTGGGGGAGTTCCCTGAAATGGATTCACAGAAATTATGTGGATCAAGGAAAATGTATAAAATGACAGTATGATAAAGTGATGGAAAACATATTTGAGTTATGTAAACGGTAAATATCATGATGTAATGATCTCTATTTATTTATTATGTATATAATTGTAAATATGATTATAATGTTTATATTTTGTTATAAAATGGAAGCTGTGCATAAATAAAAACATGCCCAGGCAGATATACTACTGCTCTCTCCCGGTGTAACCCAGGCACGTATATTACTGCTCTCTCCCGGTGTAACCCAGGCACGTATACTACTGCTCTCTCCCGGTGTAACCCTGGCACATATACTACTGCTCTCTCCCGGTGTAACCCAGCCACGTATACGACTGCTCCCTCCTGGTGCAACCCAGGCACGTATACTACTGCTTTCTCCCGGTGTAACCCAGGCACATATACTACTGCTCTCTCCCAGTGTAACCCAGCCACGTATACGACTGCTCTCTCCTGGTGCAACCCAGGCACGTATAGTACTGCTCTCTCCCGGTGTAACCCAGGCACGTATACTACTGCTCTCTCCTGGTGTAACCCAGGCACATATACTACTGCTCTCTCCCAGTGTAACCCAGCCACGTATACGACTGCTCCCTCCTGGTGCAACCCAGGCACGTATAGTACTGTTCTCTCCCGGTGTAACCCAGGCACAGACACAGCAGCTTGAAGTGGGCAGCGAGGTAGAGCTCTTTTTCTTTATATAGTATGCTAGGTGGACCCTCTACTGGCTGGCCACTCCTCTCTGGTCATGTAGCCACACCCCTTCCAGCATATGGTAGCGCCCCTTAGTGTACCCCTGTGATTACATTTCCCTGGTAGGCCCTTCATGCCCCAGTCTGACACTGGGCACAGCTACTGGGGGACACTGGCACAGCTACAGGGGGCACAACTACTGGGGTCACTGGCACAACTACAGGGCTCACAACTACAGGGGCCACAACTGCTGGGGGCACAACTGCAGGGGGCACAACTACAGGGGGCACAGCTACAAGGGGCACAGCTACTGGGGGCAAAACTACAGGGGCACAACTATTGGGGGCACAGCTACAAGGGGCACAGCTAGGAGGCACAGCTAAAGGGGGCACATCTACTAAGGACACAGCTACTAGGGGCACAACTACAGGGGTCACAACTACTGCGGGCAAAGCTACTGGGGCAAAGCTACTGGGGGCACAGCTACAGGGGTCACAACTACTGGGCTCACAACTATTGGGGGCACTGCTACAGGGTGCACAGCTGCTGGGGGCACAACTACTGGGGGGTAAATCTACTGGGGGTACAGCTACAGGGGGCACAAGTACAAGGAGATAACTGTGGTCATGTCCCTTCCCTATGAAGAAGTCATGCCCCTATTTTACCTGGGGGGGGCCGTACCGCAGGAAACTTTCGCCCTGGGCACCACAAGGTCTAGAACCGGCCCTGCCTCTAACCCCTTAACCAGTTTGGTTGCTCGCCTCTGAACCTTTTTGAGTTCCAAGATATCTATTTTATAGTGAGGTGCCCAGAACTGTACACAATATTCCAGGTGTGGCCGCACCAATGATTTATATAGTGGCAGGATTGAACTCTCATCCCTTGTCTCCATTCCCCGTTTAATGCATGCTAACATTTGATTTGCTTTTGTTGTTGCATTTTGACATTGCGTACTGCTACCAAGTTTATTGTCGATGAGTACTCCCACATCTTTTTCAACTACTGTTATCCCTACATTTTCCCCATTTAGTTTATAGGCTGCCTGATAGTTCTTAGTCCCAAAGTGCATAAGTTTACATTTGTCTGTTTTGAACCTCATTCTCCATTTTCTCCGCCCAGACCTCAAATCTAGATAAGTCATTCTGTAGAGACTCAACATCCTTGTCTGAATTAATTACTCTACATAGCTTAGTATCATCTGTGAAAATTGATACTGTGCTCTCCAGTCCCTCTCCTAGGTCATTAATGAATATGTTAAACAACAATGGTCTGAGTACTGAAACCTGTGGTATTCCACTGAGCACTGAAGCCCATTCAGAGTACATCCCATTAATCCCCACTCGCTGTTCCCTATTGAACAGCCAATTATTCACCCAAGTACAAATAGTGTCCCCTACCCCAAACTCCCTTAATTTGAGAATTAGTCTCTTATGTGGAACTTTGTCAAAGGCCTTAGCGAAGTCCAAAAAGATCACATCCACTGCATGACCCTGATCAATGTTATCGCTCACTTTCTCGTAGAAGCTTATTAAGTTAGTTTGACAGGATCTGTCCTTCACAAAACCATGCTGATTCCTAGTAATAACCTTGGAGGTATCCAAGTACTCAAGTATGCTGTCCTTTAATATACCTTCTAGTAATTTCCCCACTATAGATGTCAAACTAACCGGTCTATAGTTACCGGGGTGAGTTTTAATAAACTTTTTAAATATTGGGACTACCTCTGCTATACGCCAGTCCTTTAGTATCGTTCCTGATCTAATTAACTCTCTGAAAATCAAATATAGGGGTCTCGATATCTCTACATTAAGTTCCATAAAAACCCTGGGGTGGAGTCCATCCAGCCCAGGATATTTATTTATCTTAATTTTACTTAGTCTCTCCCGGACTACATCCTCATTTAACCAAGTACCTAGCATCGGGTCGTTTTCGTAGCTTATGTTATGCTCTACTCTTGTCAGTCTGTCCTCATTCGTGAATACTGATGAAAATAATTTATTAAATAAATCCGCTTTATCCCTATCATCATTAATCAAGACATCCAACTCGCCCTTTAAAGGCCCAATATTCTCCCTTTTTAACCTTTTTCCGTTTATGTACTGTGACAAGGATCACAAACACGGGGACTCAGATGAACACTTTCGGTGTTTATTTGGAACAGCAAGTCACCACATAGCAAGTTAAATCCATATGCAGTCGGTATTACAGGCAGTAGCATACAAGAACTCTCCGCATAACAGACTCTTGATAGGCTCCAGTGGTTCCTAGTCTAACCCACACAACCCGGCCTATCACTTGGGTAGCTATTCCACCGTCAAGAGCAAGGTGACTCTGCCCTGGAAACCCTTATATCAGGAATCCCAGGTGCTGCTGATCACACACCTGGGATTCTGATACTGCTTCCAAACCCTGCTCTGGATCCTACACATTACTTTCACATGGAAAAATGCTGTCTCTGCCACACTCCTCCCTACACTATTTTCAGGTGAGCTTTCTGCCTCGCCCACCCCTACCTGTGTCATCCGCCCAGGTACACAGCCTTCCACTACCTTCCAGAGGTCACCCACCTCGCCTTCTTCCTCCTCCCCTAGCTTCACCATAGGATTGCTTGGAGGAATAGGACCTACAAACCTCCTGGAAAGGGCATCGGCACTGAGGTGCTGTTTCCCCGGACGATGACTCACCTCAAACTTAAATGGCTGCAAAGCCAAAAACCAACGGGTCACTCGAGCATTCACCTCTTTGTTTGAATGCATCCACTGTAAGGATGCATGGTCTGTGACCAACAAAAACTCTCGTCCCAATAAATAATACCTTAATGATTTAACTGCCCATTTAATGCTCTTCAGTTGAGTACCTGCGCTCCCTGGGCAATAATTTACGGCTAAGGTAGAGGATGGGCTTCTCCTCTCCATCTACCTCTTGGGATAGGACTGCTCCTAATCCTGTCCCAGAGGCATCCGTTTGTAACACACATTGCTTTTTAAAGTCAGGAGCTTGCAAGACAGGCTCAGTACACAAAGCTCGTCTTAAATCCTGCCAAGCAGTTTCCACTGGTCCTGAACACGTTATCTTGTTTCGCTCTAGTGGCAAAATTTCAAATGAACCTGCGATAATATCCGACCAAACCGAGAAATGTCCTAAGTTGTGATTTACATTTAGGTCTAGACCAGGTGAGGACTGCTTCTACCTTACTAGGCTGAGGTTTAACCTGTCCTCTGCCCACATTGTACCCCAAATACTTGGCCTCAATCATACCAATGGCACATTTCTCAGGGTTGGCGTTAAACCCATGTGCCCATAGAGAATGTAAAATGGCTTCTACCTTTGGTAGGTTTGACACCCAGTCAGAGCTGAAAATAACAATGTCATCTAAATATGCAGTTGCATATTCCCTGTGGGGCCGCAGCAACTTATTCATAGCTCTCTGGAAGGTTGCTGAGGCACCATGTAAACCAAATGAGAGCATTTTATACTGGAATAAGCATTCTGGGGTAGAGAAGGCTGTTTTTGCCTTAGCAGCTTCTGTTAACGGAATCTGCCAATAACCTTTGGTCAAATCAAGTGTAGTGAGATATTGACTATTGGCTACATTTTCTACCAACTCATCAACCCGTGGCATAGGGTAAGAATCAAACCGGGACGCTTGATTTAATTTACAGAAGTCATTGCAGAACCATAAGGCACATGAATGCTTCGGTACTAGTACAACTGGATTATTCCACTCACTGGTGGATTCCTCTATAACCCCTATGCATAACATCTCTTCCACCTCCTGTTTTACCGCTGCCCGCTTCGCTTCGGGTATGTGATATGGCCTCTGTTTAATGACCACCCCGGGTGCAGTCACAACATCATGTTGCATGATCTGTGTCTTTCCCGGAATGGCAGAAAACACATTTTGGTAGCGGTTCACCAAGTTCACCACTTTCCATTTCTGTTCAGGAGTAAGCGTGACTTCAATGGATGCCTGGCATTCTGAAATCTTTTAAGCTACCAAAGTGGGCCGATTGGCAATTTCCTTCCAGGATTTTAACAGGTTAACATGGTAGACTTGTACATCCCTCCTTCTACCCTCCTGTTGGACCTTGTAATTGACCAGTCCCACTACCTCGATGATCTCATAAGGGCCCCGCCATTGTGCATACATCTTGCTTTCTGTGGTGGGTACCATCACTAACACTTTGTCTCCTGGATTAATAGACCGGTTGACTGAGATGACGTCATACCTCTGTTTCTGACATTTTGGGCCCTTTCCATGTGTTCGTTCAGTAGTGGCGCAATCTGCCTTAGTCGGCCGTATAAATGGGCCACAAACTGAATGACATTAGGGTCCTGGTATGGTTGTTCTTCCCACGCTTCTTTTAAGAGATCTAGAATTCCTCTAGGCTGTCTCCCATAGAGGAGCTCAAAGGGACTAAACCCTGTAGAGGATTTGGGTACCTCTCTGACCGCAAACATCAAGTAAGGTAGGAGCAGAATAGATCCCAATCTAATTTTTCTTGTGACACTGCTGTCTTTATCATTTGCTTAAGGGTTTTATTAAATCTTTCTTCCAGGCCATCTGTCTGCGGGTGGTACACCGAGGTGGTAATCCTGTTTACGTTTAGCAACCGGCATAAATCTTTCATGAGTTTAGACACGAAAGGTGTTCCTTGGTCCGTTAAGACCTCTTTCGGTATTCCTAACCGGGTATACATGGTTAGTATTTCTCTGGCAATAGTGCCAGATTTCATATTGCACAGGGGTATAGCCTCTGGGTACCTGGTGGCATAATCAACTACCACCAATATGTATTGGTGCCCTTGAGCAAATTTTTCCACTGGCCCTATGAGATCCATACCAATCCGCTCAAAAGGTACGGAAATGATAGGGAGGGGTACCAGTGGAGTTCTAAACTCTGGACGATGGGCTGTCCACTGGCAGATTGGACATTCCTGACAATACCTCTTAACGTAAGCATAGATGCTGGGCGCAAAAAACCTTAACTGGATGTGTTGGAGTGTTTTCTCCTCCCCTAGATGGCCACCCCACAAATGCATATGGGCAGCTTCTAACACCAACCGCTCCAGTTTCCGGGGTACCAAGAGCTGATCTACCTTTTTCCCTTGTAAAGTAGCAACACGATATAGCAAATCATTTTTCAAAACAAAATATAGTACACCCTCGGATGGTAAAGCATCGACTACCCTGTCCTACTACTTTAACAGTCTCAAAGGCGTGTACCAAATTGCTGTTATCGCATTGATCTCTCCCAAAGTCTTGCAGTGATATCTTCTCACCAACTGGGTTCCAATGGGCCTCAGACTCTTGGGGTGGTTTGGGACTGGCGGTCTCTCTCCCGGATGCTAAACTTTGGTAGTCTCTGGTCTTTGGCTTCTGAGTTATTTCGTGGTTGACAGATTGTTGGTAGCATGCCAGGTAACCAGCTCCTGCAGCAATGGAAAGTTCCGGCCCAGGATTAGCGGATACGGGGGTCTGGAGGTCACCGCCGCTACCACCTTTAACGACCGACCTTAAACGGTCAGGGGTAAGTAGACACATGGGCACTCCTCCACATCGCCATGGATACACAACACCCTGACAGGAGGCTGGACCTTGTCAGCTTCTGGAGGAACCACATTGGCTGCGACAATGGTGAGCTCACTGCCAGTATCCACCAGGGCCCAAATCTCCTGGCTTTCTACCTGTACCTGCACCCGGAACAGGGAGGACTCTGCTTGGGATATCCCCGCCGCCGCCATGATGTCCAACAGGCGCGCCATTTTCCCCACATTGCAATCCATTGGCTCGCCCTGTTTCAGACAGTCCCGCCGCACATGACCAGGCTCACCACACTCAAAGCACACCAAGGAAGGTGGAGCCTTTGGTTTAGCTACTTGGAACTGAGTTCTGGGTTTAGGTGGTGGCCCGTATCCTGACCTGGCTTCATTCAGCTGACCAACTCCTCAAATGCCTGGGGGTCAGCCTGAAGGGCCCACTGCTGCACCGAGCGGTCTAATACCTGCATAGCCTGGTCCAGTGTGACTACTTCAACAATCTGTACTGCAGAGTTTTTATCCAGCTGCAACCAGGTCCTTGCCAGTTGGGCTAGTTCAGCCAGCTGAATCCTGGGAGGCCCCGAGCCCTCCAGCCACCAGTCATGGAATTATTGGGCTTTGCTGGGCCCCGTCACTCCAATCCTATCCAGTATAGCCTTTTTCAGGCCAGGATAGGAGCGTTCCTCAGCTACAGTCATGTGACATACGTCCGCTGTGCCTCCCCTGTTAAACAGGGAGCCAGCCTGTCAGACCATTCTTTCACAGGCCATCCCAACCGTGTGGCTATGTGCTCAAATGTGCAAAGGAATGCCTCAATATCATCCGCTGGGGTGAGCTTTAGTAGCCTTTCCTGCTCTGGCTTAGATTCTTTTAAGCGCTTTTAACTCACCGCACAACATTTGAATTTGAGTTTGCTGTCTTTTAGCCTGGGTTTATTGCCCCTCACGTAAAATCTGAATTTGGGGTTGTTGCCCCTCATGTAACATTTGAATCTGGGTTTGTTGCCAGCTGCAGGTTCAGCAAATTGTTTTAATAACTTCTCCATATTGCCCTGCGTGGCCCCTTTAAAGACAAATCTAGGAGGTTTAATATAATGTGCCAGGCTTATCAAACAGTCCAAGCCGACACCCGCCTGTTTTGCTGGCTATTTAACACATAACAGCAAGCAGTCTGCCTATAATGCTATGGCCCTTTAAGGCTGCCACTTGTACTGCATAACCAAAGAGGAAGAAAAGAAAAGAGAAAACTTGCAGTTTAAACACTGGTATGCTTAACAACAGTTTTGGCTGTACACCGTGTCCTTGCTCGCATTCTCCACCACTTGTGACAAGGATCACAAACACGGGGACTCAGATGAACACTTTCGGTGTTTATTTGGAACAGCAAGTCACCACATAGCAAGTTAAATCCATATGCAGTCGTTATTACAGGCAGTAGCATACAAGCACTCTCAGCATGGCAGTCTCTTGATAGGCTCCAGTGGCCCTAGTCTAACCCACACAACCCGGCCTATCACTTGGGGTGGTCTTCACTATGCCGAATGTCGGGATCCCGACACCCGGCATACCGACATATATTCTCCCTCGTGGGGGTCCACAACCCCCCTGGAGGGAGAATAAAATAGTGTGGCACGCATAGCACGCCACCGTGCCCGCAGCGTGGCGAGCGCAGCGAGCCCACAAGGGGCTCATTTGCGCTCGCCACACTGTCGGTATGCCGGTGGTTGGGCTCCCAGCGCCGGTATGCTGGTCGCCGGGAGCCCGGCCGCCGGCATACCATACTACACCCTATCACTTGGGTAGTTATTCCACTGTCAAGAGCAAGGTGACTCTGCTCTGGAATCCCTTATATCAGGAAATCCCAGGTGCTGCTAATCACACACCTGGGATTCTACTACTGCTTTCAAAACCTGGTCTGGGTCCTCCACATTACCTTCACATGGAAAAATGCTGTCTCTGCCACAGTACTTAAAGAACTTTTTGGGGTTTGTTAAACTCTCCTTTGCGATTTGTTTTTCGTTTTCTATTTTTGCTGCTCTGATTTCTTTTTTGCATTTTTTTGTTACATTCCTTGTAGAACTGGAATGATTCCACATTTCCGTCAGACTTAAATGCTTTAAAAGCACGCCTTTTTTTATCCATTTGTTCCTTGACCC
Organism: Pseudophryne corroboree; assembly: GCF_028390025.1. Classification (NCBI taxonomy): domain Eukaryota; kingdom Metazoa; phylum Chordata; class Amphibia; order Anura; family Myobatrachidae; genus Pseudophryne; species Pseudophryne corroboree. The sequence goes on along the minus strand of NC_086447.1, from coordinate 742,976,035 downwards.
TCTTATTAAGCCACATCAGTTTGAATTTCCTACTCCTGTTTTTGTTGACAATGGGAATATACAAATGAGTGTACTTATTGAGCATAGTTGTAAAAACAGGGTGCTGGGACAGAGACCTGGGGCAGTTAGAGAGAGAGATGTGGAGCAGAGAGAGATACGTGGAGCAGAGAGAGAGACGTGGAGCAGAGGGAGAGAGACGTGGAGCAGAGGGAGAGAGACGTGGAGCAGAGGGAGAGAGACGTGGAGCAGAGAGAGAGAGACGTGGAGCAGAGAGAGACATGGGGGGGTCATTCCGAGTTGATCGCTAGCAGAAAATGTTCACTGCACAGCAATGATGCAAAAAATGGCACTTATGCGTATGCGGCGCATATTTTCACAACGGCCAATGTAGTTTCACACAAGGACTAGCACAGCTTTTCTGTCGCACTGCTGGCCGCAGAGTGATTGACAGGAAGAGGGCGTTTCTGGGTGTCAGGGAGTGTTCGAAAAAATGCTGGCATGCCAGGAAAAACGCAGACGTGGCTGGGAGAACGCAGGTTGTGTTCGTGACGTCAAAACAGGAACTGAACAGTCTGAAGTGATCGCAAGCGCTGAGTAGGTCTGAAGCTACTCAGAAACTGCATAATATTTTTTGTAGCCGCTCTGTGATCCTTTCGTTTGCACTTCTGCTAAGCTAACATACACTCCCAGAGGGCGGAGGCTTAGCGTTTTCACAGCTGCTAAAAACTGCTAGCGAGCGATCAACTCGGAATGACCCCCTCAGAGCAGAGAGAGATATACATGGAGAAGAGAGAGAGATATGTGGAGCAGAGAGAGAAATATGTGGAGCAGTGAGAGACATGGAGCAGAGAAAGAAAGATGTGGAGCAGAGAGAGAGAGACGTGGAGCAGAGAGAGTGGGACATGGAGCAGACAGAGAAATATGTGGAGCAGAGAGAGAGAGGCGTGGAGCAGAGAGAGAGACATGGAGCACAGAGAGAGGGACGTGGAGAAGAGAGAGAGTGAGATATGTGGAGCAGAGAGTGAGATATGTGGAGCAGAGAGTGAGATATGTGGAGCAGAGAGTGAGATAAGTGGAGCAGGGAGTGAGATATGTGGAGCAGAGAAAGAAAGATGTGGAGCAGAGAGAGGGAGACATGGAGCAGAGAGAGAAAGAACAAGAGACTCCTGGGGCAGAGAGAGAGCAAGAGACACTTAAAGCAGAGAGATACATGAAGCAGAAAGAGAATCACTTGGAGCAGGGAGAGAGAACTGGGGCAGTTAGAGAGAGACATGGAGCAAAGAAAGAAATATGTGGAGCAGAGAGAGATAGACATGGGGGGTCATTCCGAGTTGATCGTAGCCGTGCTAAATTTAGCACAGCTACGATCAGCTTCCTTGACATGCGGCGGGACGTCATGCACAGGGATAGACCGCCCCGCATGTCAGTGGCAGAAGTGCAAAGGCATTGCACAGCGGCGATGCCTTTGCACTTCAAGAGTAGCTCCCAGCCAGCGCAGCTTTAGCGTGCTGGCCGGGAGCTACTCCTTGCTCCCCGGCCCGCAGCGGCTGCGTGTGATGTCACGCAGTCGCTGCGGCCTGCCCCCTATTCGGTCCAGCCAAACGCTGACGTTCCGCCCCCTCCCGCCCAGCGACCGCCTCTGCCTGTCAATCAGGCAGAGGCGATCGCAGCCCTGCTACAACCTTCGGCCGCCTGGCATGCGCCGGCGCAGTAGAGACCCGTTCGCTTGGCTGCAATAAACAGCAGCGAGCGAACGGGTCAGAATGACCCCCATGAAGCAGAGAGAGAGAGACGTGGAGCAGAGAGAGAGATACATGGAGAAGAGAGAGAGATACGTGGAGCAGAGAGACATGGAGCAGAGAGAGAAATATGTGGAGCAGTGAGAGACGTGGAGCAGAGAATGAAAGACGTGGAGCAAAGAGAGAGAGATGTGGAGCAGAGAGAGAGAGAGTTGTGGAGCAGATAGAGACATGGAGCAGAGAGAGAGGGACATGGAGCAGAGAGAAAGAGACGTGGAGCAGAGATAGAGATGTGGAGCAGAGAGAGATGTGGAGCAGAGAGAGAGATGTGGAGCAGAGAGGGACGTGGAGCAGAGAGAGAGGGACGTGGAGCAGAGAGAGAGGGACGTGGAGCAGAGAGAGAGGGACGTGGAGCAGAGAGAGAGGGACGTGGAGCAGAGAGAGAGGGACGTGGAGCAGAGAGAGAGGGACGTGGAGCAGAGAGAGAGGGACGTGGAGCAGAGAGAGAGATATGTGGAGCAGAGAGGTATGGAGCAGAGAGAAATCTGTGGAGCAGTGAGAGACATGGAGCAGAGAAAGAAAGATGTGAAGCAGAGAGAGGGAGACACGGAGCAGAGAGAGAGGGAGACCTGGAGCAGAGAGAGAATGAACAAGAGACTCCTGGGGCAGAGAGAGAGCAAGAGACACTTGAAGCAGAGAGAGACATGGAGCAGAAAGAGAGAGACACTTGGAGTAGAGAGAGAGACCTGGGGCAGTTAGAGAGAGATACGTGGAGCAGAGAGAGAGACATGTGGAGCAGAGAGAGAGAGAGAGACGTGGTGCAGAGAGAGAGAGAGAGCCGTGGAGCAGAGAGAGAGAGAGCCGTGGAGCAGAGAGAGAGTCGTGGAGCAGAGATAGCATTGTGAAGCTAAGAGAGGGATGTGGAGCAGAAAGAGAAAGATGTGGAGCAGAGAGAGAAAGATGTGGAGCAGAGAGAGAAAAATGTGGAGCAGAGAGAGAGACGTGTAACAGAGAGAGAAAGATGTGGAGCAGAGAGAGGGAGGCATGGAGCAGAGAGAGAGTCATGGAGCACAGAGAGAGATACGTGTAACAGAGAGAGAAAGATGTGGAGTGGAGAGAGGGAGACATGGCGCAGAGAGAGAGAGACATGGAGCACAGAGAGAGATACGTGTAAGAGAGAAAGATGTGGCGCACAGAGAGGGAGACATGGAGCAGAGAGAGAGAGAGACGTGGAGCACAGAGAGAGATACGTGTAAGAGAGAAAGATGTGGCGCACAGAGAGGGAGACATGGAGCAGAGAGAGAGAGAGACCTGGGGCAGAGAGAGAACGAACAAGAGACTCCTGGGGCAGAGAGAGAGCAAGAGACACTTGAAGCAGAGAGAGACATTTAGCAGAAAGAGAAAGAGAGACACATGGAACAGAGAGAGAGACCTGGGGCAGTGAGAGAGAGATGTGGAGCAGAGAGAGAGAGATAGGTGGAGCAGAGAGAGAGAGATAGGTGGAGCAAAGAGAAATACGTGAAGCAGGGGGAGAGAAACGTGGAGCAGAGAGAGACATGGAGCAGAGAGAGAGAGACGTAGAGCACAGAGAGAGATACATGGAGCAGAGAAATAAAGATGTGGAGCAGAGAGAGAGACGTAGAGCACTGAGAGAGATATGTGGAGCATAAAGAGAAAGATGTGGAGCAGAGAGAGAGAGACGTGGAGCAGAGTGAAAAAGATGTGCAACAGAGAGAGGGAGACATGGAGCAGAGAGAGAGACCTGGGGCAGTGAGAGAGAAAGAGACTCCTGGGGCAGGGAGAGACAGCAAGAGACACTTGAAGCAGAGAGAGATTTGGAGCAGAAAGAGAGAGAGAGGGACACTTGGAGCAGGGAGAGAGACCTGGGGCAGTTTAGAGAGGAGCGAGATATAATAAAGGGAAAATTCGGTAAAACCCCCGTTTTCTCGGGATTTACTGCATTTTCAGATGCACTAACCCCCAGCCAGCGGGTTTTTCGCCGCCAATGGTTGGCGATACCCTATTGAAACCTATAAGCTTCTTACCGCCGGCCACTACATCCCGCTCACGCCAACCCCCCTCCCCCCGGTATACCTGTGTGCAGGCAGCCCAGGTCCCGGAACCCAAACTCCTCCTCCACCTAGCAACACAGTCGGCACAGCCAAAGGTCCTTCCGGCTGCAGGAAGGAGGAGGAGGAAACTGAGACTGACTGCTGCCTGCTTGCCGGCCTGGGATGTGACGGGGACCCCCTAACAGGTATCGCGGGGTGCCTCCGTCACCACATTGCGATGTTAATCGTATATGTTAGTACATATGCGATTAGCATCACTGCAGTAGGCGGTGAGGTGTGGCGATGTATTTTAATACATCCCGCCGTGAGAGAGAGACGTGGAGCAGAGAGAAAGAGAAACTTGGAGCAGGGAGAGAGACCTGGGGCAGTTAGAGAGAGGGAGAGGGGGGCAGTGAATGAGGAAATTAATCTTGGGAGTGTAGATGAGGCAGTAAATGAGGGATGGGTTAATGAGAAGTGGCATCTTGTTACAAGTAGAGATGTGCGGCGGACACGGCAGGCAGAAAGTTTGGGAGTGTGACAGGCTGGATGGAGTAGACAGGACCCTGGAGGGGGGTGACGGCTGTAAGGGTGCTTGATAAATGCCGGCACTGACCCCTTGTACACACACCCGGCTGTAGCAGCTCCTACTCTTCTTCTGCAAAGCCTTCTTTTGTTCCGCCATGCCAATGGAGGGGGCGTTCTGAGGAGTCAGGACACTAGTACAGTCAGTGGTTCCTCTTTCTCCAGGTCTCGCACATTTCTTATGTTTTTTCAGCAGCTCCCCTTCGTCCGCTGCTCTGCCTGATGATTTAATTTCCTCTTGGAGCTCACAGGTCTGTGCGCGTTGCAAGAGGTGCAATGCATACCCCAGCTTGCTGCTTTGCACCGGCCCTGGGTGGGTGATCAGTATGCTTAACAAGCCTTGCTCTAGCACCCCACACAGATTACGCCCTGCTCGCCCCACCATCATTACACCACGGTTGCCATGATGTTGCCACCAAATACCCCTCTAGATGCGGGGCGTAGAGCTGCCAGTGACAAACAGCAGTTGCAGAATTCCTCACACCACTGTTTGGCGGCATATTTAGTCTTTTTAAGTACAGGACTGGCAGCTGAAGCAGCAGGACAGGACTTCAGATGGAGCAGGGAGCGTCAGACTGTCATTTCTGTCTGAAAAGGGTATAAGTGATACAATGGTTAGCTTTGCTGATTCACAGTACTGGGGTCTTGGGTTTGACTACAACCTGGGACCTATCTGTGTGGAATTTGTATGGTCTACCCATGACTGCTTGGGATTCCTTTGTGTACTCTGATTTCCTCTCATAGGGGGTCATTCCGAGTTGTTCGCTCGTTGCCGATTTTCGCAACGGAGCGATTAAGGCGAAAATGCGCATGGTACGCAGGGCGCATGCGGTAAGTATTTTAGCTCAAAACTTAGTAGATTTACTCACGTCCGAACGAAGATTTTTCATCGTTGAAGTGTTCGGAGTGTGATTGACAGGAAAGGAAGTGGGTGTTTCTGGGCGGAAACTGACCGTTTTCTGGGAGTGTGCGGAAAAACGTAGGCGTGCCAGGATAAAACTCGGGAGTGTCTGGAGAAATGGGGGAGTGGCTGGCCGAACGCAAGGCGTGTTTGTGACGTCAAACCAGGAATGAAACGGGCTGAGCTGATCGCAGTGTAGGAGTAAGTCTCGAGCTACTCAGAAACTGCTAAGAATTTTCTATTCGCAATTCTGCTAATCTTTCGTTTGCAATTCTGATAAACTAAGATACAATCCCAGAGGGCGGCGGCCTAGCGTGTGCAATGCTGCTAAAATCTGCTAGCAAGCGAATCTGCTAGCAAGCGAACAACTCGGAATGACCCCCATAATCCAAAAACATACTTGTACTGTAGGTTATTTGGCTTCTGCCAAAAATTTAATACATGTTCTTCTTCTTCTTCTTCTTCTTCTTCTTCTTATTATTATTATTATTATTATTATTATTATTATTATTATTATCCTTTATTTATATGGCGCCACAAGGGTTCCACAGCTCCCAATTACAGAGTACATAAACAAATAATCAAACAGGAAAAATAGGATTTTAATTACCTACCAGTAAATCCTTTTCTCGTAGTTCGTAGAGGATGCTGGGGTCCACATTAGTACCATGGGGTATAGATGGGTCCACTAGGAGCCACTGGTACTTTAAGAGTTTGAGAGTATGGGCTGGCTCCTCCCTCTATGTTCCTCCTACCAGACACAGTCTACAAACTGTGCCCGAGGAGACAGACAACTTCGAGAGAAGGATTTTACACAGATAGTGGCGAGAGTCACACCAGCTCACACATACAAGGCAAACCAAGCTAAGCAGCTTGAAACACCAGCAACGGCTGAACAATGGGGGTCATTCCGAGTTGTTCGCTCGCAAGCTGCTTTTAGCAGCTTTGCACACGCTAAGCCGCCGCCTACTGGGAGTGAATCTTAGCTTCTTAAAATTGCGAACGAAAGATTTGTAATATTGCGAAAAGATATCTCTGTGCAGTTTCTGAGTAACTCGAGACTTACTTGGCATCTGCGATCAGTTCAGTGCTTGTCGTTCCTGGTTTGACGTCACAAACACACCCAGCGTTCGCCCAGACACTCCTCCGTTTCTCCAGCCACTCCCGCGTTTTTCCCAGAAACGGTAGCGTTTTTTCACACACTCCCATAAAACGTCCAGTTTCCGCCCAGAAACACCCACTTCCTGTCAATCACATTACGAACACCAGAGCGAAGAAAAAACCGTGAGTAATATTCCTAACTGCATAGCAAATTTACTTGGCGCAGTCGCAGTGCGGACATTGCGCATGCGCACTAAGCGGAAAATCGCTGTGATGGGAAGAAATTTACCAAGCGAACAACTCGGAATGACCCCCAATATTACTTAACCAAGTAACAAAACAGTACTTAACCAAGAATAAAGCAGTACTGAACTAAGTAAACACAGCAGGATCACGAAGCGCTTGGAGGGCGCCCAGCATCCTCTACGGATTACGAGAAAAGGATTTACCAGTAGGAAATTAAAATCCTATTTTCTCTTACGTCCTAGAGGATGCTGGGGTCCACATTAGTACCATGGGGATGTACCAAAGATCCCAGAATGGGAGGGAGAGCGTGGAGGCTCCTGCAGAACTGATTGGCCAAACTTCAGGTCCTCAGCGACCAAAGTATCGAACTTGTAGAACTTTGCAAACATGTTCGACCCCGACCAAGTAGCCGCTCTGCAAATCTGTAAAGCCGAGACACCACGGGCAGCCGCCCAAGAAGAACTCACCTTACGAGTAGAGTGGGCCTTAACTGACGTAGGACATGGTAATCCTGCCGTAGAATACACATGCTGGATAGTGAACCTAATGCAGCAAGAGATCGTCTGCTTAGAAGCGGGACACCCAAGTTTCTTGGGATCATACAGGACAAACAGAGAGTCCGATTTTCTGTGATGAGCAGTCCTCTTCACATAGATTTTCAGAGCCCTTACAGCATCCAAGGACTTTGAGGAAATTGAGGAGTTAGTAGCAACTGCCACCACAATAGGTTGGTTGATATGAAATGCCGACACAACCTTCGGAAGGAACTGCTGACGTGTCCGGAGCTCAGCTCTATCTTCATGGAAGATCAAGTAGGGGCTCTAACAAGACAAAGCCCCCAACTCCGACACACGTCTAGAAGAAGCTAAAGCCAACAAAGTGACAGCCTTCCACATGAGAAACTTGACCTCAACCTCCGGTAGAGGCTCAAACCAATCCTATTGGAGGAACTGTAACACCACGTTAAGATCCCAGGGTGCCATAGGTGGCACAAAGGGAGGCTGGATGTGCAGAACCCCTTTAAGAAAAGTCTGAACCTCAGGGAGGGAAGCCAATTGTTTCTGGAAGAAAATGGATAGGGCCAAAATCTGGACCTTTACGTATCCCAACCTTAGGCCCATATCCACACCTGCTTGAGGGAAGAGGAGAAACCATCCCAGTTGAAACTCCACCATAGGAAACTTCTTGAACTCACACCAAGATACATATTTTTTCCAAATACGATGGTAATGTTTAGACGTTACTCCTTTCCTAGCCTGTATCAGGGTAGGAATAACCTTGTTCTTAATGCCCTTCCGAGCTAATATCTGGCGTTCAACCTCCATGCCGTCAAACGTAGCCGCGGTAAGTCTTGATAAGCGAACGGCCCCTGCTGCAGCAGGTCCTCCCGAAGAGGAAGAGGCCTCGGCTCTTCTAGCAGTAGATCCAGAAGATCCACGTACCAAGCCCTTCTTGGCCAGTCCGGAGCAATGAGGATTGCCTGAACTTTTGTTCTCCTTATAAGTTTTAGAACTCTTGGAATGAGTGGAAGTGGAGGAAACACGTACACCGACTGGAAAACCCACGGAGTCACCAGGGCATCCACCGCCACAGCTTGTGGGTCCCTCGACCTGGAACAATACCGCCAAAGCTTCTTGTTGAGATGAGAGGCCATCATCTTTATTTGAGGTACACGCCAAAGATCTGTTACCTCCACGAACACCTCCGGATGGAGTCCCCGCTCCCCTGGATGGAGATCGTGTCTGCTGAGTAAGTTTCGCTTCTCAGTTATCTACGCCCGGAATAAAGATTGCTGACAGTGCCAATGCGTGTTTGTCCACCCAGAGGATGCTTCTTGTTACCTCTGACATTGCAGCTCTGCTCTTCATTCCGCCCTGTCGGTTTATGTAAGCCACTGTCGTTACATTGTCCGACTGCACTTGAATGGCTCGATCTTGCAGAAGATGGGCCGCCTGGAGAAGACCGTTGTAGACGGCTCTTAGTTCCAGAATGTTAATTGGCAGGCCAGATTCCAGACTTTACCACCTCCCTTGGAAGGATTCCCCCTGAGAGACTGTGCCCAAGCCCCGGAGACTTGCATCTGTGTTTAGAAGGACCCAGTCCTGAATCCCGAACCTGCCGCCCTCCAGAAGGTGAGGCAGTTGCAGCCACCAGAGGAGTGGAATCCTGGCTTTCGGTGACAGACGTATTATCTGGTGCATGTGCAGATGAGATCCCGACCACTTGTCCAGGAGATCCAGTTGGAAGGTGACAATTCTAAATTCCGTTGTCGTATAAACAACCCTTTATGAAGTCTAAGAACACTGTACGCTGTTTGCTTAAGAAGTACCGTAATGGTACGCTAGTTGCGTAACGATCGCTCAGCCGTAGGCGAGACGCTCAAGCGTCACGTTCGCTCACGGCCCAGTGATCACAGGACACGTTATTGGTTATGACTAGAGTAATGATTCGCTATGGCGTAGCATACGCTCGAGACCACGAGGAGGTCACCAGCGGCGCTGACGCTCACAACGCTATACCTTTATGTATAAACCTTATACCAATGAAATACACAGAATACCTTAATGTGATTACAGGGTGTAAGTGCAACCTTGTGTAACCTGACTAACTACAAGGCTGCTTGAGCGTCACCGACGCTCAAGTGAACACTTAATACTATAGAAAATACACAGATACTGGTTTAGGTTCCAAAGCCTATTAACTGTATTATATCTAATGTATTTGAAAAAGGGGATAACAGTACAAATGATACACTACAATATAACAGAGACTTCCTAACCACAGAACTAAACAATAAATACAAAAAGACAATACTACACTGACCTAAATGCAATACAATACAATACTATCTAATACAATACAATACTAGCCTAGTCTAGGGGAGATATGAGAGAACAGAACAGAGAGAGAGAGAGAGAGAGAGAGATGAGAGAAATTGGCTCACAGAAAGACAATGATTACGGAGAGAAACTTACGCACAAAGGGTATGATCGCCTGCGCCTCGATATCCAGCTCCCGGCTATCAGCAGATAACCGTTGATGAGAGAGTGAGAGCTGGATGTGGTCGGCCTGCCTATTTATGCCCCACACACAATGCAATCTCATGGTCCTACAATCCCATTGTCCATTGGCCGAAGGAATTCGGCCCTGCATCATAACAAAAGGTCATAGGGTGATTCATACAGGTGGGCTGTGACGATTTCCAACAGCTCAGGTGGGTGGGAAACTGGGTTTCCCGCCGCATACCTGAGTATGTGTAAATAATAGAAATGGACATAAACTTCTTATGTCCATAACTATTCGCACGAGCGATTAATACGCTCCAAACCAACACCGGAATATTACTAATTAAATACTCTTCTGATGGGTACCAAACACTGCTGTATGATTCCTGTCAGACCCTTCGTACAATACAAAGAGGGATTCCTTTAAACAGGGACCTTCTATTTTAACCAGACTTTCAGAATCTATCAAGGTGACCATGATCTACAAACTACATTAATTGTGAACATTTGTAACGAATGAGTCGCACGCTACGACTACATAAACTCTACCGTAAATACGCATACCGCGCCTGCGAGTGCACGCTATTGCGGGTATGCGCCTTCACGGGAGAGCGTACGCATGCGCAGCGCGGACCAGTGTGCGGTGCAAATATGGCAACGTGCATAGAGACATTTTTCTGACTTTGACAGTCCACCCTTTGGCAGTCAATAATAACTGCCACCTTCTAAAATATTTAAGGAGAAAAATGTAAGTCAGGGGTTAATTGATTTCCATGGTTGGGTAGGGGAGAAGAGTGGAGTAGGTGTGAAGAGGGTATGACCTAGTGAGAAAGTAGAAGCATGTGTGTATGAGTCCATGTTTGGAGGGTCATGTATCATCGTGCCGTACGTGTGGTAAATCTAGCTTCGAGGTATTGCGAAGTATACATTTGAATTCCTTCTTATCCTGTGGTACAGGTCTGTGGATGGGCTATCAAACTCTACCGAGCTCATTTCGGCTGTGGTTGTAACAAAATGGGGATGCACATTTTAGTTGATGATACATGAATGGGGGAGGTATGTGGTTGCTGCTATCTGTGCCTGTATTCCCTATCGTCTATGTGTGTCGTTACCTGTGGGTTGTAGAGATGAAGATAAAGAACACTTACGAAAAATGCAATGATATTCTATGTCAGGGAAATGTACATCTGTTGTTGAAGTTGTGTTCGGTATCTGTTGAGAGTCGTCTTCTTTGCGCTGTATTGCTCCTTGGGCATGAGCAAATAGCTTTGTCTGAGCCATCAGATTTACAAAAATGTTGGGCTAGCGTGAGTTTAAAAATACTAGGGAAACTGGGGATCCATGGCAAAGTTCATCAAGTGTCCATATTTAAAGTTGTCAAATCTTCTTCTTTGGTGCTTGTCTGTTGTCTGTATAGCGTCTCGTCAACTTCCTCGTCCAAGGGGGTCTTTGTATCTTGGAGAAAAGCAGAAAAACAGGTGAAAGAAACGGACCGTATAATCGCATTTTCATCACATTCTGGTTTCTATCATTGGGTCATAAATCAAATCCAGGTTAATTACGGTTTCCTCACTCCTCAAGCTCATCACTTTTGTACTTTGTTTGCACCTCATTAAAGCCTGCCCGCCCGCATCTAAATATCAATCCAATCGATATAACGACACCCAAGATACATAGTAGAAACTTTCCAACATCCATTATGACTCCTTGAGCCCAGTCTCCTAAACCGGAGAACCAATTTCGCGGGTTCAACCATGACACCCAACCAGTCAGCTCATTACCTACAGCAGCAAGGGTGAGATTGTGTTTTCGACGAAATTCCCACTTCAATTGGAGAATATCGTCCATCTTTTGGTCTATGACCTCTACCGGGTCCTCGGTGCTATTTGTGATATACGTGCAACACTTTATGCCGTACTGTGTTGCCAATGTAACACAATATCCGCCTGTTACTGCTGTAAGATAATTAAGAACCATCCTATGCTGAACTAGTTCTGTTTTGTAAGCTTGAAGTTCTCTTCCAGTGTATCTAAACGTGTCATCATACATTTCAGTGATATTATCTAACAAATTGGCGAGTGCGGAAATGTATCTATAATTCATCACACCTCGAGCGGTACGAGTGAAATCTAACGCTACCAGAACCTGAATCCCGGTGGATTCATGGATAAGATCAGAGGCCGGATGCTCTAACCTTTCTGACAGTTGTCTTTTAACTCGGTGCTCGTAATGAGTGTGAGTATAAGGAGCTTGGGCACCACGGTGTATGTCCTTCATTTTGTCATGTGTTACAGTCATCACTTCAGGCAATACTTTTCCAATATAACACAATCCTTCAGAGTTTGGGGCAAGCCACTTGTACGCCTTTCTCCCGCATATGAAATATGCGTCATCGGGGAGAACATAAGGGACGGAGAAGGACATGACCATGTTACAAACCTTCCAGGTGAAATCTCCTGACCCTAATTCTTCCAACTGCTTAATGCACGTATCAGTTTGTACGATATGTGCACAGTATCCTGGTGATACCTCTCCAACTCTAGTAATCCTATTTCCTAAGGTATATCGATACCGGAAAGATTTTCCTCTACTGGCTATGTGGCGTACGAGCTCTGTATCTGTAGGCATTCTATCTGCTCTGTGTGAAAAGGTCATGGTAAGGTTGCTCCATGACACTTCCCAATTTCCCGGTTTTCTGGGATTGGAGATGTTGAAACATAAGAGGGACCTATCCACATGGTATTGGTGGAGCTTCAAACTAGGAGGGCTGGAGATGTTAAACCTCCGATCCACCGGTCTCCCACCACTTAGCTCAAGTACCTCCCCTAACGTTAAAGGAAATGGTACTAGCCCTGATTTGCTGTGACCCTGAGGTACTTGAGAGCATACCCAACAATCTGTTTGGTTTAACACGTTACCCACTAAGGAGTGATAGTCACTCAATGGATGCCGGTCCATATGGATATTAAAACTAGATTGGCATTTCTTTATGCATCCATCTTCAACCAGATTATCACAGAGCCTACAGATACAATTTTCTTCAGCTAACAATCCATCACAATTTCTTCTATCGGATCGTTTTCTGATACTCGCCTTTGCTTGTTGGTTTGGTTGATCTTGGAAAACTACGCCTCCATCATCATAATCGGAACCCATTCCAGAACCTCTCTCGACCTCTATGGTACTCTCGCCGGAACAGACTGCTCTGGTCAACATCATGGTTAACATCAAAATCCGGATCACAGTCTCTTGGGGCAAGTCCATCTTTGAGGAGGAAATAGAGAAGAATGAGAAGGGGGAAAAAGAAATTTTTAAGGGAGAGGGGCTGGGAAGTGGAGAAAAACAATAAAAGGGAGAGGGGAGTCGACAACTGCTTCCGGTCTTCAAGGCTCAGGTGCCGCCTCAGTCCTCCTGGAACAGACACTCTAGTGATACAACCTCTACCGTCTGTTCCTTATCACGGGACTTCTCTGGATCAGCAACCTTTTTGCAGTGGGATGAATGGACCCAAGTCTCTCTCTCAGCAACCTTCAATGCTGTGGTGCTAGTCAATAAGACCTGGTATGGTCCTTCCCATCTATCAATAAGACAACCTGAGCGTAGAAAATTTCGTATCATTACATAATTCCCAGGTTCAATGTCATGACAATTACTATCTGGTAAATCAGGAATCACCAACTTCAGATTATCATTTTGATTCCTCAACTGTTTACTCATGTTAATTAAGTATTTTACAGTTACTTCATTGTTACATTTCAAATCATCCTGAGGGTTAATCATGACATGCGGTTGTCGACCAAACAAGATTTCAAAAGGAGACAGATTAAGAGGGGACCTGGGAGTGGTTCTGATGCTATACAAAACAATGGGTAAAGCTTCTGGCCACGTCAATCCTGTCTCTGTCATTACTTTACTCAATTTATTTTTAATAGTGCTGTTCACTCTTTCGACCTTCGCACTCGCCTGTGGACGGTACGGAGTGTGCAGCTTGCTATCAATACCCATTAATTTACACATTCCTTGAAAGACATCACCTGTAAAATGGGTACCCCTATCACTTTCAATGATTCTAGGGATACCATATCTACATACAAATTCCTGCACAATTTTCTTAGCTGTAAACATAGCGGTATTTGTAGCTGCTGGAAAAGCTTCGACCCAATTCGAGAAAACATCTATACAGACAAGTACATATTTCAAATTTCGACATGGGGGTAATTGAATGAAGTCAATTTGTATTACCTGGAAAGGGCCGCCGGCAGGTGGGATATGGGATGGTTCTGTAGGTATTGCTTTTCCAATATTCTTTCTCAGACAGGTAAGGCATGACATTGCTCTTTTACTCGCATGAGAGGAGAATCCTGGGGCGCACCAGTATGCTCTTACCAATTTGCACATCCCCTCCTTGCCTAGATGAGTCAGCCCGTGAGCTGCTTCAGCCAGACATGGAAGGTATGCCCTGGGGGCCACCGGTTTACCATGTCCATCCGTCCAGAGCCCTGAGGACTCCTGGCCATATCCCTTTGCCTTCCAGACTGCTCTCTCCTGTGTGGAACACAAATTCTGCATCTCACACAACTTTTGTGTGTTGATGGTATTAAATACCATCAGTTGTGTGGTGTCTGTCTGTATGGGGGTAGCAGCTGCAAGCTTTGCGGCTTCGTCTGCTCGGCTGTTACCAAGGGATACTGGGTCTTGGCTATATGTATGTGCTTTACATTTGATAACAGCCACTCTGTCGGGTTCCTGTATCGCTGTTAGAAGCCTTTTTATATAAGCTGCATGCGCTATCGGTGTACCAGCCGCCGTCATGAAATTTCTGAGCCGCCATAGCGCTCCGAAATCATGTACTACCCCGAAGGCGTATCTGGAATCGGTGTAGATATTGGCAGACTTACCCTTAGCCAATTCACATGCTCTGGTTAGGGCGACCAGTTCAGCAACCTGGGCTGAGTGAGGTGGGCCTAGCGGTTCCGCTTCTATGGTGTCTTGGTCATCTACGACTGCGTATCCAGTACACAAGTCTCCCGAGTCTGACTGTCTGTGACAACTACCGTCCGTGTAGAACGTGAGTTCTGCATCTTCCAGTGGATTGTCACTGATGTCAGGCCTTGCGGTAAAATTTTGGGTCAAATATTCCATACAATCATGTGTATCTTCCTTTGCATTAAATCCTCCTTCCCCATCACTCTCACCTTCCACCCTTTGTGTCTGACCAGGCACACCTGGGAGAAATGTTGCAGGGTTTAATGCACTGCATCTCCTTATGGTGATGTTTACTGGGGCCATTAATGCCAATTCCCATCTCGTAAACCTTGCTGATGAGACGTGTCTGGTTTGGGCAGAATTCAATAAGGCAGATACCGCATGCGGTGTATGGATTGTGAGGTTGTGGCCTAGCACGACATCTTCGCTTTTTGTCACTAGCAATGCTATCGCCGCAACGCTACGCAAGCATGTGGGGAGGGATCGCGCTACCGTATCTAGCTGAGCGCTGTAATATGCAACTGGCCTGCTGGCATCACCGTGTTTTTGTGTTAGTACACCTGCTGCGCACCCAGCACTTTCTGTTCCGTATAGTTCAAAGGGTTTCCCATAGTCTGGCATACCTAGTGCTGGTGCCTGCGTTAGGCATTGCTTGAGTCTCTCAAATGCTGTTTCAGATTCGTCTGTATGCGAAATCCGATCAGGTTTGTTTGAAGAGACCATTTCCTGCAAAGGTAGCGCCAATATGGAAAACCCTGGGATCCAATTACGGCAATACCCACACATTCCTAGAAACGTCCTGATCTGTTGCTGGGTTTGTGGCAGTGTCATGTCTCTAATGGCTTGGATTCTATCAGCGGTCAGGTGTCTCAGTCCTTGTGTTAGACAGTGTCCCAAATATTTTACCTTAGCTTGGCATAATTGCAACTTGTCTTTGGAAACCTTGTGACCTGTGTCTGAAAGATGAAACAGGAGCTGTTTCGTATCCTTCAGGGATGCCTCCAATGAATCAGAACACAGTAGTAGATCATCCACGTACTGTATCAACACTGATCCACTCTCCGGTTGGAAAGACTGTAAACAATCATGCAAAGCCTGAGAAAATATACTTGGACTATCTATGAAACCTTGGGGTAACCGAGTCCATGTGTATTGGACTCCTCTGTATGTGAATGCAAACAAATATTGGCTGTCAGGGTGCAGAGGTACCGAAAAGAATGCGGAGCAGAGGTCAATAACAGTGAAAAATTTGGCAGTGGGAGGAATTTGCATTAGGATGACAGCTGGATTAGGCACTACGGGGAACTGACTCTCAACTATTTTGTTAATCCCCCTTAGATCTTGCACTAGCCTGTAACCCCTCCCCCCACTCTTTTTAACAGGGAAGATGGGACTATTTGCTGTGCTGGACGTTCTTACTAGAATGCCCTGTTGTAGCAAGCGCTCTATTACTGGGAAAACTCCTAACTCCACCTCTGGCTTCAGAGGATACTGTGGGATTTTTGGAGCTATCCTACCATCTTTTACTTGTACAACTACTGGAGCTACGTTTGCCATTAATCCAGTGTCCTGTCCATCTTTTGTCCAAAGTGACTCTGGTATCTGAGATGTCATCTCTTCTACTTGGGATGGATTCCTATTTGTCATAATGGAATGTGACATTAATTTTGATGGGGAGTCTAACATGTCTCGTACTTCCTGAGCGTGATTCTCAGGGATGTCCAAGAATACACCTTCAGGAGTACAATAAATGACGCAACCCATTTTACATAGTAAGTCTCTACCCAGGAGATTAGTTGGTGCCGATGCAGCCAGCAAAAAGGAATGCTTGGTATGCAAAGGCCCTATTGTAATCTCGGCTGGTTTGCTAACAGGGTAGTGCTGGACTACTCCTGTTACTCCCATGGCTGGAATTGTCCTACCAGTGGTTCTCATGCCCACTGTCGAATTTATCACTGACTTGGCCGCCCCTGTGTCTACAAGAAAGTTTAAAGTTTTACCAGCTACATTGATTGCAATTTCTGGTTCGCTTCCAAGACTAGCAATCAACTTAACTGGGTGCAGATTACAGGTATGGCCACACCCCTATTGGGTATGCTGACCTCCCTGAATCCCGTTGGCAGCAACTACTTGTGAGGGGGTTAGCTGGGAACTACCAGAGGCATGCCAATCTCTGTTCGGGGGATATCTTTTTGTTTCCCCTGTATGTGGCTCAAAACTCCGCCTCTGTGGACCCTGCTCCCAATGTCGTGTGTTGTGTTGTTGTCTAGGGGGTTGAAAAGATCTTTGTACATTCTTTGTTCTACATTCTCGTGCA
Organism: Pseudophryne corroboree; assembly: GCF_028390025.1. Taxonomy (NCBI): domain Eukaryota; kingdom Metazoa; phylum Chordata; class Amphibia; order Anura; family Myobatrachidae; genus Pseudophryne; species Pseudophryne corroboree. The sequence continues at coordinate 742,959,104 of NC_086447.1, read as the reverse complement.
AAGTGTCCCGGTCTGTTACAAGAAAAACATGTTATTACACTTGCCTTACCCACAGGATTCGGTGGTACATACGCAGGCTGCCTTGTGGTCAGCGCCTGTATACTTACGGACATCAACTTATCACTTTGCGATTCCCTGTGCCTAGTGATATTTCTGTCGTGATCAATAGCAGCCTCTCTCAATGTGGACACTGACAGACCTCGCCAACATGGCTGCGTGGTCTGTACCCTAGCTTTTAATGTTTCTTTCAAACCATCCATCAGTACAGATACTGCTACTTCTCGATGGTTTGGGTTGGTCTTAATGTCTTCTATACCAGTGTACTTTGCCATTTCTAATAGTGCCCGGTGAAAATATTCTGTTGCCGTTTCGGACTCCTTTTGCTTAATGGAAAATATTTTATTCCATTTAACAACGGCAGGGAAATACTCCTTTAGCTGTAAATTTATCCTTTTTACATTATCCTTGTTGTACACGTCTGTAAGCGGTACATCTTTATCCAATGCACAGTCAGCTAAAAATTGAGTTGCGTCAACATTGGAAGGTAAACAAGCTCTTAGCAGTATCTGCCAATCCTTGTTGTTGGGTTCTACAGTGTTACCTAGATCCCTGATGTATTTTTGGCTAGCAACTAAGTCCTTTCTGGGGTCAGGAAATTCGGACACTATTGTTCTTAATTCCATTCTGGAAAATGGAGTGTACATGGCAATGTTCCTTATGGGAGTGGCTCCAGACACATCTGTTTTTCCATTGGGAACTGCTATTACCCTTACAGGAGCAATTCTAACAGCCTCTTCCTGTGTAGATTCTACAGCTTGTTGTGATACAATTGTTTCAGTGTAGTGCATGGTGCCGTACTTACCCGTTGACACGACCTCACCTATCCCTCCGCTAGGGGCTTTCACTAATCTCGTGGGTGTCGCTGTGCCTACTGTGGTCTCTGCTATGGTGGCTGCAAGAGAGAGAGCTGAAATTGTTGCTGAATCGTCTTCTTGATCACACTCCTGAGGAAGGTTCAAAACAGGGTACATCTTGCACGGGTTAATACTTGCATGAGTTATTTGGTTAACATCATTAACATTTACAGGGTTACTAAGAGTTTGTGTTTTACAACCCAGTGCGTTTCTCTCCGCAATCAACTTCTCTCCTGCAATGTATGGTGGAGGAGGAGCTGTGGCTATCAGCTTCCTGACTGCCCCAGATCCTGCCGCCAGAGCCAAACCTCTCTGTATCTCACCTTCCTGGTGCCATAACTGTAAATAATCATGATGTTGAATTCGTCTCTTTGCTGATTTTACGAGACATATCCTCCTCCTTAAATTTTGTAACACTTCTGGACTAAAGCTACCTATTCTTGGGAATTTGTCCCTGTCTTGTACAGTCATTCTCTCCCATTCATCACATAAAGATTCGGTGTGACTTCCATATTTTTCACACATTACATATCGTGCCGACCCAACTGGTCGGTTCACAGAATCAACCTGAACCAAGGTTGATCGCCCCCTACCTGAGCAACTGGCCCCCATAGTCTGCAGGTGTTGCTTAGTCCTCCTTGGATCTCTGTATCAAGGTTTTCAGCAAGCCTTTACAGACAACCAAATTACTCCCCAGTAGGCCGGCGGTGGCGGTTTACCGAGTACCCCACTCACTCGCCCACCTCGACCAATACGACCTGATCACACCGACGTGGTGCTGGCGTACTCGATACAGGGCCCCTATGGAACCTTCAGTTTACTGGAACATATGAGGGTTACCCGCAGGACACTTACTCTTTCCAGTAAAGTTGGGGTTGTTAGATAGTTCCTGAGTGACCAGCGAACTTCCCTTCCAAAAATAAAAAATTACACAAATCACGTCAGAATGTACAAATAGCGTTTGTGACCACTTTACTCTAATGGTATTAGGTCAGATTACTAACTACTGCACACAATTACGTGCGGTCCAATCGTTCAGTACACAAGCACTACTTGTTATGTACTGAAAGATCAATGGAATCGATGTTTCCGGCCGCGATTCCTTCAGCAAGAGCTTGTATGGCCTATATGGGTTCTGCACCAACACCCCAGGCGTTGTGCCACTGGACTTTTATAGCGGACCTTTTACCTTACGACCTCCTGGTCTTGTTACCTTATGGTCCGCTATACTCTAATGCTCAAATATTATTTAACCAGGGATGCCTCCCTAGCCACCGTATATGTCACTTACACGTATGTCCCTTGACGAGTACCCGGCTTTCCTTTTGGTTCCACCTTAAAGTTGTATAAACTTATGTATACAAAACCACACTCACTCAACACATGTACACTTTGTTTCTATATCTATTTCTGCGCAGAAATTGTCTTCAGTCCAACAGTGTTACCAATTAGGAGCAGGATCTGTTAAACTAAATTTCAGATTTTTTTTTTCCAAAAATAGATTTGCGTTATTTACCGCTTCGCGTTATCTACCGCTGTGCGTTACTTATCGCCTTTGCGCTAATTCTCGCTTTGCGCTAATTCACCTTTTTCGTGACTTGAGCTACGTGAGCGTAACCAGACGCTACGTTGCGTAATGTACGCTGCGTGCGTCTGCCTTTTGGATTGCGTACGCTAGTCTTTGTTAGCGACACGTGTACGCAATGCAAAGATCCACCGTAACACAATATATACTTTTATCAATGTAAATGATCCCTGATCATCTACCGCAATCCACACTGACTGCCTTGTATCTCAGACAAATCGTGTGTTGTTCTATACTTTAACTATTACCTCTATTATGAAATAACAGCAAATCTCTTTTTAGCACTTTCTATCAACTATAAAAATTGGCAAACAGGAATAGTGATATACGAAATTGAAAAAGAAATGCAGATAAATGTATGCGTGCGTGTATACGCAAGACAGAAGAGAAATAAAACAGTTTTTAAAAGACACAAGCGTTTTGTTCTTACTTCCGGTTCCCGGATTCCTTCAGCACTCTTTATCTAAGCGAAGCAGACGCTTATCCCGTCAGCACTGGGAGACAACCTCCCACCCTTTGCTGGGGGATAATGTCTGCTGATCTACCTGGTGCAGATATGAGAAGGATAGGACGAGTCCCCAATTGACAATTCTAAATTCCGTTGTCGTATAAACAACCCTTTATGAAGTCTAAGAACACTGTACGCTGTTTGCTTAAGAAGTACCGTAATGGTACGCTAGTTGCGTAACGATCGCTCAGCCGTAGGCGAGACGCTCAAGCGTCACGTTCGCTCACGGCCCAGTGATCACAGGACACGTTATTGGTTATGACTAGAGTAATGATTCGCTATGGCGTAGCATACGCTCGAGACCACGAGGAGGTCACCAGCGGCGCTGATGCTCACAACGCTATACCTTTATGTATAAACCTTATACCAATGAAATACACAGAATACCTTAATGTGATTACAGGGTGTAAGTGCAACCTTGTGTAACCTGACTAACTACAAGGCTGCTTGAGCGTCACCGACGCTCAAGTGAACACTTAATACTATAGAAAATACACAGATACTGGTTTAGGTTCCAAAGCCTATTAACTGTATTATATCTAATGTATTTGAAAAAGGGGATAACAGTACAAATGATACACTACAATATAACAGAGACTTCCTAACCACAGAACTAAACAATAAATACAAAAAGACAATACTACACTGACCTAAATGCAATACAATACAATACTATCTAATACAATACAATACAATACTAGCCTAGTCTAGGGGAGATATGAGAGAACAGAACAGAGAGAGAGAGAGAGAGAGAGATGAGAGAAATTGGCTCACAGAAAGACAATGATTACGGAGAGAAACTTACGCACAAAGGGTATGATCGCCTGCGCCTCGATATCCAGCTCCCGGCTATCAGCAGATAACCGTTGATGAGAGAGTGAGAGCTGGATGTGGTCGGCCTGCCTATTTATGCCCCACACACAATGCAATCTCATGGTCCTACAATCCCATTGTCCATTGGCCGAAGGAATTCGGCCCTGCATCATAACAAAAGGTCATAGGGTGATTCATACAGGTGGGCTGTGACGATTTCCAACAGCTCAGGTGGGTGGGAAACTGGGTTTCCCGCCGCATACCTGAGTATGTGTAAATAATAGAAATGGACATAAACTTCTTATGTCCATAACTATTCGCACGAGCGATTAATACGCTCCAAACCAACACCGGAATATTACTAATTAAATACTCTTCCGATGGGTACCAAACACTGCTGTATGATTCCTGTCAGACCCTTCGTACAATACAAAGAGGGATTCCTTTAAACAGGGACCTTCTATTTTAACCAGACTTTCAGAATCTATCAAGGTGACCATGATCTACAAACTACATTAATTGTGAACATTTGTAACGAATGAGTCGCACGCTACGACTACATAAACTCTACCGTAAATACGCATACCGCGCCTGCGAGTGCACGCTATTGCGGGTATGCGCCTTCACGGGAGAGCGTACGCATGCGCAGCGCGGACCAGTGTGCGGTGCAAATATGGCAACGTGCATAGAGACATTTTTCTGACTTTGACAAAGGGCTGAGCATGAAATCTCCCGTACTGCAGAGCCTCGTAAGAGGCCACCATCTTCCCCAGAAGGCGAATGCACAGATGGACCGAAACCCGGGCTAGCTTCAGGACATCCCGGACCATTGTTTTTCCTCCAGAAGTAACACCCTCTGCACTTCTGTGTCGAGGATCATTCCCAGAAACCTCCTGGTCAGCTCCAAATGTAACTTTGGAAGATTCAGGATCCAACCGTGTTCCCTGAGGAGACAAGTCATGAGAACAATGGACTGCAACAGCTTCTCTTTGGACGATACCTTTATTAGCAGATCGTCCAGATACAGAATTATATTCACCCCCTGTCTGCGGAGGAGAACCATCATCTCTGCCATCACCTTGGTGAACACCCTCGGTGCCGTGGAGATGCCGAATTGCAGTGCCTGGAACCATAGGCGTGCGCAGGGGGGGTGCCTGGTGCGCACAGGCACCCCCTAATGTCTGGCACCCCAATCTCACATGCCTGATGCAGCGATCGCCGAGCAGACTGATTACTGTCCCCTCTGTGCTGCACCCTGTCAGGACCGCATTACTGACCGGACGCCCGGTTAATCAAGGGTGCCACTGCCAATGGCTTTCAAACTCCCGGCTCCACCTCCATGTACAGAAACAGCATAATGTGAGTGATGACGTCATGCTGCGCGCACGCCCACCCGCCAGCCTCTCTTCTTCTATGCCATTGCAATCCCAGCCGCTGATGAGGAGTAGCATGCAGCCAGCGTTCCTCTCAGGAAGACATATTCAATACTGGCAGGCGGTCGGCAGCAGCAGTGACACGTCACTTGTTTTTCCAGCAGCAGCAGTACTAGTCTGCACTGTCAGTGAGTGACTGACTTGTAACTTGTAAGTAAGCTGCTGCAGCCTGTAGGGGAAAGAGAGGGGGACCCAGACCAGGATGAGGAGGAGCACTGTTATTACAATGGGGGTAATTCAGACCTGATCCCAGCAGCAAATTGTTAGCAGTTGGGCAAAACCATGGGGGTAATTCTGAGTTGATCGCAGCAACAAGTTTGTTAGCAATTGGGCAAAACCATGTGGGGGGGGGCAGATATAACATGTGCAGAGAGAGTTAGATTTGGGTGGATTATTTTGTTTCTGTGCAGGGTAAATACTGGCTGCTTTATTTTTACACTGCAATTTAGATTTCAGTTTGAATACACCCCCCCAAATCTAACTCTCTCTACACATGTTATATCTGCCCCTCCTGCAGTGCACATGGTTTTGCCCAACTGCTAACAAAATTGCTGCTGCGATCAACTCAGAATTAGGCCCCATGTGGACTGCAGGTGGGGCAGATGTAACATGTGCAGAGAGAGTTAGATTTGGGTGGGTTATATTGTTTCTGTTCAGGGTAAATACTGGCTGCTTTATTGTTACACTGCAACTTAGATTTCAGTTTGCACACACCCCGCCCAAATCTAACTCTCTGCACATGTTACATCTGCTCCACCTGCAATGCACATGGTTTTGCTCAACTACTAACAAATTAGCCGCTGCGATCAGGTCTGAATTACGCCCCCTGTATCTGCATTATTAGGATTGGTACAAGTGTGGATATTTTATAGTGCGCTGACCGTCAGTAGATGGTGCTAGACACGCCAAAAAGGAGGTGCTAGACACGCCCAATAGGTGGTGCTAGACACACCCCTCTGATGGTGCACCCCCTAATAAAATGTGCTGCGCACGCCTATGCCTGGAACTAAAAATGACTGTCTAACAGTGCGAATCGGAGAAAAACCTTATGCGGTGGCCAAATCAGAATGTGGAGGTATGCATCCTTGATATCGAGGGATACCAGGAATTCCCCCTTCTCCAGACCTGATATCACCGCCCTCAGGGACTCCATTTTGAACTTGAACTCCCTCAGAAAGGGGTTTAGTGATTTTGAGTTCCGAATGGGCCTGACCGAACCATCCGGTTTTGGTACCACAAAAAGGTTCGAATAGTAACCTCTGTTTTGCAGATTTGGAGGAACTGGTACAATGACCTGTGACTCTTCCAACTTTTGAATGGCTTCCTGTAGGGGGTTCACTACGGCTGGCCGGCGGTCGGGCTCCCGGCGACCAGCATCCCGGCGCCGGGAGCCCGACCGCCGGCTTACCGACAGCTTGGCGAGCGCAAATGAGCCCCTTGCGGGCTCGCTGCGCTCGCCACGCTACGGGCACGGTGGCGCGCTACGCGCGCCACACTATTTTATTCTCCCTCTATGGGGGTCGTGGACCCCCACGAGGGAAAATAATTGTCGGTATGCCGGCTGTCGGGCTCCCGGCGCCGGTATACTGAGCGCCGGGAGCCCGACCGGCGGCAAACAGAAGACCACCCCCTGTAGGACAGCTCTGTCTGCCAGCAAAACTGGCAAGCCTGATTTGAAGAATCGGTGAGGTGGGAGATCTTGAAACTCCAGCCTGTACCCCAGGGACACAATATCCTGAACCCATGGGTCCAGGCTCTAGGGATATTTATACCACTAATGGCTATCATTTATACCACTAATGGCTATCAGCTGTTCATTTGATCCTTCATCATACATGAATTAAACCATAAAACAAATAAAAACATATGTAATGTTAACCTCAATATGTTTCTAAAAAAGACTCAAGTCAAGCAATCATGATAATACCTAAGGCTAATACATAGTAAAAGACTCAAGTCATAATTAAAAGTTAATACTAATACAATAATGCCCTGTTTCGATATATTATTAAATTCAGTTGATATAAATTCTATCTAATAGCAAACCATAGAGAACGAAACACTTAGATAATTTAGTTATAACTCAAATATAAAGATGGACTTTTTAGATTATACTACAAAGTATTTTTTATACATGCGTAAATCAATTAATACCATAACATTTATTATTAGTAATTATTGGGCTATTTTCACTTCCCTTCTGATGATAAATAAATAAATAACTTCTTCCCTCCATATGATTGGGTGGGTATTTATATTGATTGATAGTAACATGAAGGAGAAAACGTTGATATATACCCTACCTAAAATGTCGATAACCAGATTAACTCATGAAAAAGGGGGGGGGGGGCAGACGGGGAGGAGAGGGAGGGAAGGGGGGATAAGACACAATTCTCGAAAAAAAAGCAGGGGGTTGAAGGAGAGAGGATTTATTAGATGGAACTCTTAGAAAAACTCTAATTGATTGTAGACTAAATGACAGTATTGAGCTCTAGTGACTCATTCAATCTTTCTGGAAAGATGCTGTTCATCTGAAACATCCAAAACACCTCTTGTCTACAGAGTTTCTTAAATCTATCCCCTCCCCGTAAAGTTTGTGAAATAAATTCTAAACCCAATAACTTTAAACATCTGGGATCCCCATTATGAAAAGTGTCATAGTGTTTAGACATGCTATGCATCTGAACTCATTTTAGTATGTTTCTCCGATGTTCTAAGAAACATATTTAATTTTTCAGAGCCCGAGTGGTGCGACCTATATACAGTATTGCTGGTCGCAACCACATACTAGCATATAGATCACATAAGATGTATCGCAATTAATAAAACTCTTAATTTCAATCACTTTTTCTGTTTTATCTAAAGAAATTTTCTGAGACCGAATTAATATGAAATTACATGTTAAACATTTATTCTTTCCACATTTATAACAACCTTTAAGCTTTTGTTGATGTTGTCTTAACCACACTGTGTTATTTGATGTATCAGTGTTTGATACTTTAACAGATCTCATGGCCGTTCCCATCACCTGAAGATAAAAAGTGTCCAAAAACAAAAAACGGCCATGGGAACCAGATTCGCGCCCAGCTATGCCTACCTCTACATGGGCGAGGTCAAAGACCAGCTTGTGGGGGGGGGCTTTGATGCAAATCTGGTTCTCTATGGCCGTTATATTGATGATCTTTTTATTATTTGGGATGGGGATGTCACTTCAGCTACATCTTTTGTCACTCACCTTAATTCGAATTCTTATAATCTGTTTTCACTCACTCCTATCATTCCCACAGCACTACTGTCTTAGATATCTCACTAGAGATAAAGGATAATAAGATTTTTACTACCAACTATACCAAGGAAGTTGGGACGGATGCATATTTACATTTTATAAGTGATCATTATATGCCATGGAAAAGAAGCATCCCTAAAAGTCAACTGCTACGTATTAGACGTAACTGTTCGGATCTTGAATCTTTCAATATCAATGCAAAGAAATGACTTACTCCTTCATCTCTAGGGGTTATCCAAAGTTACTCATTCAGAAGGCATTAGCAGAGGTTAGAAATACTGAAAGAGATGTCTTGTTGGTTTCCAAATAGAAAGACGATGACACCACAAGCCAAAGAGAGGAAATAGCTTTCATCTCCACATTCAATAATTGTCATTCAGAAATTAGAAATATTGTTTCAAAAAATTATCATATTTTGAAACAGGATCCTTTACTTCTCCCTTCTTTAACACAGGAACCCCGATTTATATTATGGAAAAATAAGTCACTCAAGAACCTTCTGGCCCCTAGCCATTTGAGATCTGTTAAATAATCAAACACTGATACTGTACATCAAATAACACAGTGTGGTTAAGACAACATCAACAAAAGCTTAAAGGTTGTTATAAATGTGGAAAGAATATATATTTAACATGTAATTTCATACTAAATCGGACTCATGATTGATAATGATTGAAATTAAGAGTTTTATTAATTGCGATACATCTTATATGATCTATATGTTAGTATGTGGTTGCGACAAGAGATATTTAGGTCGCACCACTCGGGTTCTTAAAACACGTTTCTTAGAACATCGGAGAAACATACTAAAACGAGTTCAGTTGCATAGCGTGTCTAAACACTATGACACTTTTCATAATGGGGATCCCAGATGTTTAAAGTTATTGGGTTTAGAATTTATTTCACAAACTTTACAGGGAGGGGATAGATTTAAGAAACTCTGTAGACAAGAGGTGTTTTGGATGTTTCAGATGAACAGCATCTTTCCAGAAGGATTGAATGAGTCGGTAGAGCTCAATACTGTCATTTAGTCTACAATCAATGAGAGTTTTTCTAAGAGTTCCATCTAATAAATCCTCTCTCCTTTCCCTCCCCCCCTGCTTTTTTTTCGAGAATTGTGTCTTATCCCCCCTTCCCTCCCTCTCCTCCCCCTCTCCCCCCCTTTTACATGGGTTAATCTGGTCCTCGACATTTTAGATAGGGTATATATCAACTTTCATCTCCCTCATGTTACTATCAATCAATATAAATACCTCCCCAATCATATGGAGGGAAGAAGTTATTTATTTATTTATCATCAGAAGGGAAGTGAAAATAGCCCAATAATTACTAATAATAAATGTTATGGTATTAATTGAATTATGCATGTATAAAAAATACTTTGTAGTATAATCTAAAAAGTCCAGCTTTATATTTGAGTTATAACTAAATTATCTAAGTGTTTAGTTCTCTATGGTCTGCTATTAGATAGAATTTATATCAACTGAATTTAATAATCTATCGAAACAGGGCATTATTGTATTAGTATTAACTTTTAATTAGAGATGAGCGGGTTCGGTTTGTAGAGATCCGAAACCCCCCCCCCCCCCCCCCCCCCCCCGAACTTCACCAATTTTACACGGTTCCGAGGCAGCCTCGGAACTTCCCGCCTTGCTCGGTTAATCCGAAAGCGGCCGAACGTCATCATCCCGCTGTCGGATTCTCGCGAGATTCGTATTCTATATAAAGAGCCGCGCGTCGCCGCCATTTTCACTCGTGCATTGGAGATTGAACGGAGAGGACGTGGCTACGTTCTCTGCCTGAAAAGCTCCATATCTGTGAACATTGTGCTGCAAATATCTGAGCTCAGTGTGCTGCAAATATCTGTGCTCAGTGTGCTGCAAATATCTACGTTCTCTGCCTGAAAAGCTCCATATCTCTGCTCAGTGTGCTGCAAATATCTGTGCTCAGTGTGCTGCATTTTGATGACCAACAGTATATAGTTGTACAGTAGGCCATTGCTGTATCTTGCAGCTCTGTGTCACTGCAAGTATCCATTCCATATCTGTGCTGCATTTTTGTGAGCAGTATATATAGTAGTACAGTGCAGTATTTTGGTGACCAACGGTATATAGTTGTACAGTACAGTAGGCCATTGCTGTATCTTGCAGCTCCGTGTCACTGCAAGTATCCATTCCATATCTGTGCTGCATTTTTGTGAGCAGTATATATAGTAGTACAGTGCAGAACTTTGGTGACCAACAGCAGAGGCGTAACAAGGGTAGGGCGAGTGGGGCACGTGCCCTGGGTGCCTTGGCAGGCCCAGGAGAGGGGGGGCGCTGCCAGCGGCCCGGGCATCATGACCCACTTGCCCCCATCACGCCGAAATGTGAGGGGAGGAGAGCACAGCGTCTCTCCCTCCCCTCACCGCCGCTGCCAGCACTAGCAGTGCTGCCAGCAGCACTACGTGTGTCCGGTCTCCGGCGGCGTTAGCCAATCAGAGCTTGTGGACCGGCTCCTGATTGGCTGCCGGTCCGCGAGCTCTGATTGGCTAGCGATCCGGTGCCACACAGCCGCCGGAGACCTGGAACGGTGAGGGGAAGGAGAGGCGCTGCGCTATCCTCCCCTCACATATCAACAAGCGGTGAGTGACCGGGGGGGGGGGGGGCCACAGTGGGGCATGTATCTGGCACTGAGTGGGGCATGTATCTGGCACAGTGGGGCATGTATCTGGCACTGAGTAGGGCATGTAACTGGCACAGTGGGGCATGTATCTGGCACAGTGGGGCATGTATCTGGCAATGAGTGGGGCATGTAACTGGCACTGTGGGGCATGTAACTGGCACTGTGGGGCAATGTAACTGGCACAGTGGGGCATGTATCTGGCACTGAGTGGGGCATGTATCTGGCACTGAGTGGGGCAATGTAACTGGCACTGTGGGGCAATGTAACTGGCACTGTGGGGCAATGTAACTGGCACAGTGGGGCATGTATCTGGCACAGTGGGGCATGTATCTGGCACTGAGTGGGGCATGTAACTGGCACTGTGGGGCAATGTAACTGGCACTGTGGGGCATGAATCTGGCACTGTGGGGAAATGTAACGCACTGTGGGGCATGTGTCTGACACTGTGGGGCATGTATCTGGCACTGTGGGGCATGTAACTGACACTGTGGGGCAATGTAACTGGCACTGTGGGGCAATGTAACTGGCACTGTGGGGCAATGTATCTGGCACTGTGCGGCAATGTATCTGGCACTGTGAGGCAATGTATCCGGCACTGTGGGGCATTTATCCGGCACTGTGGGGCGTTGTATCTGGCACTGTAGGGTATGTATCTGGCACTGTAGGGCATGTATCTGGCACTGTGGGGCAATGTAACTGGCACTGTGGGGCAATGTAACTGGCACTGTGGGGCATGTATCTGGCACTGTGGGGCATGTATCTGGCACTGTGGGGCAATGTAACTGGCACTGTGGGCAATTTTCAGTGGCCACACCCCTTCTGGTGCGTGGCCACACCCCTTCTGGTGTGTGGTCATGCCCATTTTTTCATTGCTGTATCTTGCAGCTCTGTGTCACTGTAAGTATCCATTCCATATCTGTGCTGCATTTTTGTGAGCAGTATATATAGTAGTACAGTGCAGCATTTTGGTGACCAACAGTATATAGTTGTACAGTACAGTAGGCCATTGCTGTATCTTGCAGCTCTGTGTCACTGCAAGTATCCATTTCATATCTGTGCTGCATTTTTGTGAGCAGTATATATAGTAGTACAGTGCAGCATTTTGGTGACCAACAGTATATAGTTGTACAGTACAGTAGGCCATTGCTGTATCTTGCAGCTCCGTGTCACTGTAAGTATCCATTCCATATCTGTGCTGCATTTTTGTGAGCAGTATATATAGTAGTACAGTACAGATGAAATGCCATCAACGTCGTCAGCCAAGGCCGATGCCCAATGTCATAGTAGAGAGCATGTAAAATACAAAAAACAAAAGTTCAGTAAAATGACCCAAAAATCTAAATTAAAAGCATCTGAGGAGAAGCGTATACTTGCCAATATGCCATTTACGACACGGAGTGGCAAGGAACGGCTGAGGCCCTGGCCTATGTTCATGGCTAGTGGTTCAGCTTCACATGAGGATGGAAGCACTCATCTTCCCGCTAGAAAACTGAAAAGAGTTAAGATGGCAAAAGCACAGAAAAGAACTGTGCGTTCTTCTAAATCGCAAATCCCCAAGGAGAGTCCAATTGTGTCGGTTGCGATGCCTGACCTTCCCAACACTGGACAGGAAGAGGTGGCTCCTTCCTCCATTTGCACGCCCCCTGGAAGTGCTGGACGGAGCACCCACAGTCCAGTTCCTGATAGTCAAATTGAAGATGTCACTGTTGAAGTACACCAGGATGAGGATATGGGTGTTGCTGGCGCTGGGGAGGAAATTGACAAGGAGGATTCTGATGGTGAGGTGGTTTGTTTAAGTCAGGCACCCGGGGAGACACCTGTTGTCCGTGGGATGAATATGGCCATTGACATGCCTGGTCAAATTAAAAAAAAAATCACCTCTTCGGTGTGGAATTATTTTAACAGAAATGCGGACAACAGGTGTCAAGCTGTGTGTTGCCTTTGTCAAGCTGTAATATGTAGGGGTAAGGACGTTAACCACCTAGGAACATCCTCCCTTATACGCCACGTGGAGCGCATTCTTTAGAAGTCATTGACAAGTTCAGAAACTTTAGGTGACAGCGGAAGGAGTCCACTGACAACTAAATCCCTTCCTCTTGTACCCAAGCTCATGCAAACCACATCACCAACTCCCTCAGTGTCAATTTCCTCCTTAGACAGGAACGCCAATAGTCCTGAAGGCCATGTCACTGGCAAGTCTGACGAGTCCTCTTCTGACTGGGATTCCTCAGATGGATCCTTGAGTCTAATGCCTACTGCTGCTGGCGCTGCTGTTGTTGCTGCTGGGAGTCGATCATCATCCCAGAGGGGAAGTCGGAAGACCACTTGTACTGCTTCCAGTAAGCAATTAACTGTCCAACAGTCCTTTGCGAGGAAGATGAAATATCACAGCAGTCATCCTGTTGCAAAGCGGATAACTCAGGCCTTGGCAGCTGTGTTGGTGTTAGACGTGCTTCCGGTATCCGGCGTTAGTTCACAGTGACTTCGAGAATTTCTTGAGGTAGTGTGTCCCCGGTACCAAATACCATCTAGGTTCCACTTCTCTAGGCAGGCGATACAGAAAATGTACACAGACATCAGAAAAAGACTCACCATTATCCTAAAAAATGCAGTTGTACCCAATGTCCACTTAACCACGGACATGTAGACAAGTGGAGCAGGGCAGACTCAGGACTATATGACTGTGACAGCCCACTGGGTAGATGTATTGCCTTCCGCAGCAACACCAGCAGCGGCGGCACCAGTAGCAGCATCTCGCAAATGCCAACTCGTCCTAGGCAGGCTACGCTTTGTATCACCGCTTTCCATAAGAGGCACACAGCTGCCAACCTCTTACGGAAACTGAGGAACATCATCGCAGAATGGCTGACCCCAATTGGACTCTCCTGTGGATTTGTGACATCGGACAACGCCACCAATATTGTGCGTGCATTACATGCAGGCAAATTCCAGCACGTCCCATGTCTTGCACATACATTGAATTTGGTGGTGCAGAATTTTTTTTAAAATGATAGGGGTGTGTAAGAGATGCTGTCGGTGGCCCGAAGAATTGCGGGCCACTTTCGGCATTCAGCCACCGCGTGCCGAAGACTGGAGAACCAGCAAACACTCCTGAACCTGCCCCGCCATCATCTGAAGCAAGAGGTGGTACTGGTAACGAGGTGGAATTCAACCTTCTATATGCTTCAGAGGATGGAGGAGCAGCAAAAGGCCATTCAGGCCTATACATCTGCTTACGATATAGGCAAAGGAGGGGGAATGCACCTGACTCAAGCGCAGTGGAGAATGATTTCAACGTTGTGCAAGGTTCTGCAACCCTTTGAACTTGCCACACGTGAAGTCAGTTCAGACACTGCCAGCCTGAGTCAGGTCATTCCCCTCATTAGGCTTTTGTAGAAGCAACTGGAGAGATTGAAGGAGAAACTAAAACAGAGCGATTCCGTTAGGCATGTGGGACTTGAGGATGGAGCCCTTCATTCTCTTAACCAGGATTCATGGGTGGTCAATCTGTTGAAATCAGAGCACTACATTTTGGACACCGTGCTCGATCCTAGGTTTAAAGCCTATGTTGTATCTCTCTTTCCGGCAGACACAAGTCTGCAGAGGTTCAAAGACCTGTTGGTGAGACACTTGTCAAGTCAAGCGGAACGTGACCCGTCAACAGCTCCTCCTTCACATTCTCCCGCAACTGGGGCTGCGAGGAAAAGGCTAAGAATTCCGAGCCCACCCGCTGGCGGTGATGCAGGGCAGTCTGGAGGGAGTGCTGACATCTGGTCCGGACTGAAGGACCTGCCAATGATTACTGACATGTCGTCTACTGTCACTGCATATGATTCTGTCACCATTGAAAGTATGGTGGAGGATTATATGAGTGACAGCATCCAAGTAGGCACGTCAGTACGTATACTGGCGGGAAAAAGAGGCAATTTGGAGGCCCTTGCACAAAATGGCTTTATTTTACCTAAGTTGCCCCCCTCCAGTGTGTACTCCGAAAGAGTGTTTAGTGCAGCCGGTCACCTTGTCAGCGATCGGCGTACGAGGTTACTTCCACAAAATGTGGAGAAGATGATATTCATCAAAATGAATTATAAACAATTCCTCCGTGGAGACATTCACCATCAATTGCCTCCAGGAAGTATACAGGGACCTGAGATGGTGGATTCCAGTGGGGACGAATTAATACTCTGTGAGGAGGTGGATGTACACAGTGAAAGGGGTAAGGAATTGGAGGATGATGATGAGGTGGACATCTTGCCTCTGTAGAGCCAGTTTGAGCAAGGAGAGATTGATTGCTTTTCTTTTTGGTGGGGGCCCAAACCAACCAGTCATTTCAGTCACAGTCGTGTGGCAGACCCTTTCGCTGAAATGATGGGTTTGTTAAAGTGTGCATGTCCTGTTTATACAACATAAGGGTGGGTGGGACAATTCCATCTTGCACCTCTTTTTTTTATTTTATTTATCTTTGCATCATGTGATGTTTGGGGCCAATTTTTTTAAGTGCCATCCTGTCTGACACTGCAGTGCCACTCCTAGATGGGTGTGCCGCCCACTTGGGTCGCTTAGATTAGTCATCCAGCGACCTCGGTGCAAATTTTAGGACTAAAAATAATATTCTGAGGTGTGAGGTGTTCAGAATAGACTGGAAATGAGTGGAAATTATGGTTAGTGAGGTTAATAATACTATATGATCAAAATCACCTCCAAATTCTATGATTTAAGCTGTTTTTGAGGGGGGTTTGAAAAAAAAAACACCCGAACCCAAAACACACCCGAATCCGACAAAAAAATTTCAGGGCGGTTTTGCCAAAACGCGCCCGAATCCAAAACACGGCCGCGGAACCGAATCCAAAACCAAAACCCGAAAAATTTCCGATGCACATCTCTACTTTTAATTATGACTTGTGTCTTTTACTATGTATTACCCTTAGTATGTGCTCTTTGTTCCTTTGGTTACGTGATAACACATGCTCTAACTACGCTGCGGTTCAGAGCCAGGAAGCTGCTGAAGATGCGTGTCACAGATTCCCCGCCTGTTGATTACGAGCAGCTAATCATGTGACTGCATTAACATTACAATTAGGAACGAATTGCGTTCCAAAAACCCGGAAATTATTTGTCAATACATACCAAGAAAACGATGTCACGTGTTCCGGGTAACAACTATGACCCGGAAACAATCTGTATGCTGTGTAAATAAAAGTCTCCTTTCCATTATTAAATTTGATATCGCTCATTAATTTACGAGCAGGTAACAATATGACAACATTGCCTTCATGATTTGAGGACGAATCATGACCTCTAATTGAGTAATTAATGGAAATATTTAAACACTGAAAGTAAGTCATGTGACTGCACGTGACACGGTGAACCCGGAAGTGATTCACTGATAGATCGTGAATAAATGTTTTATTTTATAAATGGTAGGTATTATCATGATTGCTTGACTTGAATCTTTTTTAGAAACCCATTGAGGTTAACATTGCATATGTTTTTATTTGTTTTATGGTTTAATTCATGTATGATGAAGGATCAAATGAACAGCTAGCTGTAGGCTAATTGATAGCCATTAGGGGTATAAATATAAGAAAGAAAAGAATAAGAGTGCGCTGTCAACGGCAGCCAGTAAAAGGGGGGGGGGGGTCAACCCCTAAAAATTATACCAATAGTAAAGAAATGTATACTGGCGCCGGCTGTAAAACCAATAAGGGACGGTAAGATATTAGAATAAAAAAATCACATAATTTTAATAGACATTGAACCATTAAAATCGTGAGAATAAACACAATTTTTTATGTGTTCCCAAGTCAGGGGATTAGGACCACTTGGATCTCACCTATAAAATATATTGTGTGTACAGTCTCCGGTTGTGTCTCACTCCTCAATAAACTTTGGTTCACTTTAGTAGTTACCCAGTCCTTATGGATGTAGTCCCCATGGATCTCAATTTTGCAGATAAAGATCCAATTGGCAGCAGGGGTGATTCCAAGTTCCAGTGGGCTGATAATGTCCAAATGGAAGCAAGAGAGTCCAGTTAATACCGGAGATAGCAGGTGGATCCAGTACTGGTGGTCAGTGTCCTTGGCTCAACGCGTTTCGCTGGTCAAATGACTACCAGCTTCCTCAGGAGCATCTATCACACTGGCTGCCCTTTGGGGTTTATATACTCCCTTCATTATACTGGGAGTAGGAGCACCTGATTCACTTCCTAATGCAATTTGTAAAACGTCCCAAAAAAAGAATAACATTCTTATACAGAAGGCAATCCTATTCTACAGCCCATACAATAGAAGTTCTATATCCAAAAAACGAGTGTTTTAAGTACCTGTTTGATATAAAATACCAAGTGACACTTCCTGGTCACATGACCGTGTCCGGCCACATGATCCGGATATCCTATCAGTGTTAGATATTACTCAGAATTCCTTGTTTGTTCTGACCACGTGATCGTTTCCGGTCACGTGATCGGCATGTTATCTCCCATTACAGCCGCATCATGGAGCTCACTATCATGTGCTGTAGTCACATGATTCGAAAGTGACCTATCCTATCGCGCTCCATGTTTACTAACAATGGCACTGCGTTCCACGGGCTATTTTTGCGTTCCAGACCAGCCCGGTCCCAGGAAGTGTCACTCTGCATTGAGAGTGTATGTCACAATCATATAATATTACCATATTTTGGTTTACAAATGCTAAAACTATCCACAATTAGCAGTTAGCATATATTATTAGGGATAACATATGTAGAAATTAGACAAAAGATATATACAGAGATTAGACAGAAAAATATAGTGATGGAGATAATACTAAAAGTTGCATATTGAGAAAATTCATCATTATAATAAAGATCCAGACGGTCCACATCTGACTAGTACTTGAAGGTTATTATAATCATTCACATTACATTCACAAAGTCTAATGTTGATAAGAAAAACCAAAATTAATCCTTAAAAAAACCCATTCATAATGGCATTTCATAATAAATAGAAAACAGCATAGCATGTATAAATTATCAATCAGTGGGTGCCTGATGATATATAATATATATTTTAGTTTATTTTACTTATTAGTCCACACAAGTGTGCATGTAGCACACCACTCGATACTGTGCACATGCACACATGTGTAGAACACATGTATTTCTTATCACTTAATCGGGCAACCTCTTAATATCCTATTCACTATCCTAATAGAACTACCTATAACTACGAGAAAAAATTAAAGTCATAGAGGAAAAGAAGGGGGGGGGGGACAGTCAAGTACATTCAACAATACAGATATTTATTAGTAGTATATTGATGTTTTATATCTTCTACTGTGTTTATATTTATATTGACTAATGTATCTGACTAGGAGAGAGGTATATCGGATTACAATTATCCGCATATCTTAAGGGATGGTATTAAGCTCCATGTTTTCATTTAATCCATCTGGATGGAGGGAATTAAATTTAAGCATCCAATATATCTCTCTACAACACAGTCTATTGAATCGATCACCTCCCCTTGGTGTCGATGTGATGTGTTCAATGCAGACTATTGATAAGCTTCTTGGGTCCCCTGCATGAACCTGACTAAAGTGACGGGAAACACTGTGCTGAGAATATAGCTTTATGATGTTCCGTCGATGTTCCATGAACCTCACATGTATTGGTCTTGTGGTCCTCCCCACATACTTGAGGCCACAGCCACAGGTAAGTAAATAGACTACGTATTTAGTATCACAATTCATAAATGATCTACGGTAATGTTGTTCTTTGGTATCTGCTAGTGTTAGTACAGTGGTATTTTTTAGCATATGTGTGCAGGTTATACATCGAGATTTCCCGCATCTATAGTATTCCATTGGTTTGGTAGGTAACCATTCAAGGCCTGTAGATATAGATCTTTTTTCCTTTCTCTCTTCTCCCAGATGACTGGGCGCTAGTATGGATTTTAAAGATCTATTCTTTTTATATACAATTTGTGGCTGAGAGGGCAGAATCTCACTTATTCTAAGTGAGATTCTGCCCTCTCAGCCACAAATCTCTTAGACAATGTAAATATCCTGACAAACTCTTGCAACAAGCATTTAAAGATGTAAGCTGTATGGACAGGGCTAAACTACTATCAACTAAAATTAAGACCACTGAGAACCAGAAAGAGAAAAAAGACGAGAGACTATTTGCTTTTGTCTGTAAATACAATAAATGTGCCAGTGAAATAAAAACCATAATTGTTTAAGGATTCTATAATTTCTTGAAATTATGGTTTTTATTTCTCTGGCACATTTATTGTATTTACAGACAAAAGCAAATAGTTTCTCGTTGTCTTTTTTCTCTTTCTGGTTCTCAGTGGTCTTAATTTTAGTTGATAGTAGTTTAGCCCTGTCCATACAGCTACATCTTTAAATGCTTGTTGCAAGAGTTTGTCAGGATATTTACGTTGTCTCGAGAGTCCATTAATTCATTCGCCTGTATGGTGAATGTCTCAAGGTCAGAACAGATGCGTCTCAGGCGCATTAGTTGGCCTTTCGGTATATTGTGCTTCCAGGGTGCATAGTGTGCACTCTCATAGTGCAAGTATGAATTGGTGTTAACTGGTTTAGTAAAATTTGAAGTGACAATTTTATTATTAGATATTTCGAGGGTCACATCCAGGAAGTCTATCCGTTCACTGTTAGAGGTGTGAGTGAAAACTAAATTATAAGTGTTAGAGTTTAGATGAGTGATAAAAGAAGAAATAGAAGATCCCCATCCCAAATAATAAATAGATCATCAATGTAACGGCCATAGAAGACCAGACTCGCCTCCCAGCTGCTGCCCCACACCATTGAGTCCTCATAGTGACCCATGTATAGGTTAGCATAACTGGGGGCGAATCTGATCCCCATGGCCGTTCCCATCACCTGAAGATAATACTGCTGGAGAAACAAAAAATAATTATGTGAAAGTATAAAAGAAATAGAGTCTACAATAAAAGCTTGGTGGTCCATGCTGAGATCGCCATTCCGGATAATTTTTTGGAAATCACATCAATTCCAACTTGATGTGGAATGTGTGTGTACAACACCTGTACATCTAATGTTAGAAAATAGTAGGGTATGAATATCCCTAGAGCACACTGGTCTAATCACCTTTAAAAAAGCTGCAGTGCTTGCAGCGAAACGCGTTAGGTGGCATCTTGGGTCACCCTCACAATATTGTCTGCTGCTCCTATGTGCCCGGACCATCACTGGACCTCTACAACTTTGCAGAAAAATCTGGAGGAAACTTTGCTTTGGAGTCTAAACATTGTCCCTCTACAAGGAAAACACCGCATTCTGGCGAGGACCCCGATTTTGGACACCACTGTTATACAGAAGGGACGTTCACAAAGGGACTACACCTCCAGCGGTGCCAGTTTGGTAAAGTTACTCTAATGGGACTGCAACATCAGCTCCTTGATTACTTTTTTCCACCCATCTGCAGTCCAATTCAATTATTAATAGGAACGGGCACCCATTATCATTGTGACCCAATTTTACTCTAATTTGTTTTTATTGTGTATGTGCTTATTAAATGTGCAACTGTTTAATTGAACCTTTTAAATTGATTTATTTTGAAGCAGTAGGGCTGCTACCCTCCTTTTTTTGGTATTGTGTACAAAGTCCTCTGCGAGCCGAGACAGACATGGAAGATATCCCTGCAGCCATCAAACTCAGGTCTTTCATGGATTCTACCATAAATCCTGCAGAATCCTAAATGTTCCGCAAAAATAATTCAACGTCACTTTTATCCAATGTATTTGAATCTTCAAGTAACGTGCCTAATCACTTTACTATATATTTAGAAATCCACGCACAGGCAATAGTAGGACGTAATATCGCCCCTGAAGCAGTGTATATGGATTTGAGCGTAGTGACAATTTTGTGATCAGCCAGTTCTTTTAATGCGGTAGATCCTGGAACAGGTAAAACCACCTTTTTAGACAGTCTGGAGACAGACGCGTCAACAATGGGCGGGTTTTCCTATTTTTCCTATCCTCCTCAGGAAAGGGAAAAGTAACCAGAACCTTTCTAGGGATCTGAATTTTTTTCCGGGTTTTCCCAGGATTTCTCAAATATAGCGTTTAATTCCTTAGATGCAGGGAAGGTTAGCGAGGTTTTCTTATTGTCAGTGAAGAAAGCCTCCTCAACCTGCTCAGGTGTTGTATCTGCAAAATTCAACACATCTCTAATGGTCTCATTCATCAACTGCACCCCTTTCGCAAGAGATGCCGCCCCCCGCAGCACATCCCCATCACCGTCTGCCATGTCAGAATCAGTATCTGTGTCATCCTGCATAATCTGGGCAAGAGCACGTTTATGAGAGTGTACGCTAGGGGGCCCTGAGGTAACAGAACCGGACCAAACTGCCATAGAGTTCTGTAAGACCTGAGTTGCAGTTTCATTTTGTGCAACCCTAGTAGAAATCTGAGAAATCATACTTTTGATAGAGGGTAACCACTCAGGCTCCCTTGCAGGGACCTGCGCTAAAACAGTACA
The DNA here is from genome assembly GCF_028390025.1 of Pseudophryne corroboree. Classification (NCBI taxonomy): domain Eukaryota; kingdom Metazoa; phylum Chordata; class Amphibia; order Anura; family Myobatrachidae; genus Pseudophryne; species Pseudophryne corroboree. The sequence goes on along the minus strand of NC_086447.1, from coordinate 742,937,399 downwards.
ATCCTGATCACATGGAATGGGCTCATCCTGAGAGGAATTATCCTCTGCAGCATATGACACAGAGTCCTTGGACATAATTTTATGGAGACAACAAACACTCCACACACACACAGGGAAGGGCAGACAGGGTTTTCCCCCTAAGAATGGCAAGAGAGACACAGAGATTGGAGCCAACCCACACACAGCGCTTCAGGATATAGGGAGACCCTTATTCAGTGCTTACTGTGCACCTTAATAGGTTACACAGTATAGATATACAGCCCCCCCTGCCCCCCTTCTACAACCCCCTGATACCGTACAAGGCAGCTGGAGTTGATCTGGAGAGACAGCTCTCCCTGACAGCGCTTCTGCAGGCAGGTAAATGGCGCTGAATGCTGCTGTGTGCGCCCTGAGAAGCTCCGCCCCCTTTCATGGCACTGCTTCCCGCTCTTCTGAAGATTATACTGGCCTGAGGAATTGTGCTGGCAGCGATCCTGGCAGGCTTGCTGGACAGTGTACGGTGTAGGCGCTGGCTCAGGGCGCCCCTCACAGCGCCGCACCATGTACCACTGAGCCCCAGAGCACAGTAAGTACTGCGATCCCTACCCTGTTGCTGCCATCCTCACAACGGCTCCCCGCTTGCTAGGGGGGGCAGTGATTAACTCGCCACTGTTCTGGCTCTGTAAGGGGGTTGTGGCATGCTGCTGGGGTGAGCGATACCCTGTGGCAGCAAATGTTTGATCCCCTCAGGAGCTCAGTGTCCTGTCAGCGGGGATAGTGGCTCAGACCCCGCAGGGTGGACACTACCCCCCCTTAGTCCCTCGAAGCAGGGAGGCTGTTGCCAGCAGCCTCCCTGTGCCTAAACTCTAACAAAAATAGTAAAACTAAAAGAACTCCTATGGGGCTCCCCTAGCTGTGACCGGCTCCTCCGGGCACATTTTCTAAACTGAGTCTGGTAGGAAGGGCATAGAGGGAGGAGCCAGCCCACACTCTCAAACTTTTACAGTGCCAGTGGCTCCTAGTGGACCCATCTATACCACATGGTACTAATGTGAACCCCAGCATCGTCTAGGACGTAAGAGAAACAGCAACTTACAGTTGACGACAATATAGGACAAGTACAGGGTAAACAAACAGCTACATCAGCAGATGACACTGGAATAAGTATCAGGTGGCAGAATGCTGCATTTGGTGCAGTTGAAGATTATTACAGTAAGAAAAAGGATAAGCACATGAGGGAAGAGGGCCGTACTCATGAGAGCTTACATTCTAAATGGGAGGGGTAGACAGACAAGGGTGACACAGACGGGGTACATAGAGAGCGTGGAACAGAGGGTTAGGATGAGATATGGCTGGGTTTGGTGATGTGGTAGAGAATATAGAGTGTAAGGTCCATTGGTGAAGAAACGGATGGGATTGACTGAAATATTCTCTGTAGAGCGCTGAGAAATATGTATGCACTATATAAATAACAAGATACTATATGTAATAAACAAGTGGAAATGGATGAGGCAGGTAAACCATACTGTCCTACTTTTAAAAATAATTTGAGGGAGATGATAAATTGAATGTGCTGTGCGTTGTGCCTGAGGGAAGGCGTCCTGCTCCACACAAGCAGCGATTCTAGTCACATCTGGAACTTAAAACAGCATGAAAAGTGATGTAAGGTTTCGAACACAGACTGATTTATCAAAAGGTGAAAAGCTGCTTTGCTGGCATGGCTGGACCGCGTGGGGGCGGGCCGCAGCGGCTGCGTGATGTCACACGCAGTCGCTGCGACCAGTGGCAGCGACAGGGGGGGGGGGGGGGCGGACAGAGATGCAGGGCAGGCTAGCCCTGTGCTGGGCGTCCCCCCGCATGTCTGGGAACATGATCGTGGCTGTGCTAAATTTAGCACAGCTACGATCAACTCGGAATGACCCCCGTTACATCCCCCACTATAGTGCACTGTTATTTCAGAGTTCATAAATTATCTTCTGCATGCTATGGCTTGGAGAAAACTGTACTTTAAAGGGTTCCAAATGGCACTTTCAGCAACGCTGTTACTTGTAGTTCCACAAACTAAATCGTGATGAAATCACACACTTTGTTAGCTAATAATTGTCAGTCTTTAGAAACATAACACTGTAAACTGTTACTTATCTCACATGCCTCCAAAGTGTGCGTCCCTCTGCAAACTCTCCTCTCCAGGGGTCAAAAAGGAAGGTTTGAAATGCATTTTCCTCTTTGGGCTACTAAAATCCATCAGACTGGGGTTCTTCCTTTCAGTGGGGCTCTTTCTGTGCAGACACTTTGATTTCTTCCCCAGTATTCTCCAGTCATTGTCAGCTGCATCTTAGCTATATTCAAAGCATGGCTCCTTCTTTTCTCTCTCCTGGCCCATCTCCCCCTCCACTCCTCTGGACAAAAGCATTCCATTCTCCCAGTGTCGGACTGGAGCATGAAGGGCCCACCGGGGGTATGCAGTGGTAGGGGCCCATGATTAGAGGTGTGGCCAGCCTCCAAAGAGGGAGTGGCCAGCCACCGCAGAGGTTTGGCTAACCCTTATAGAGTACCTGGTCTGGACTCCTTGATAATTTATATAGTAATTAATGCTAGTGCATGCATGATAGTGTGCCAGATTAATGACAGCAATGTATTGTAGAGAATACATCATAATCCTATGCAGTATAAGGTAACATGTATAATATATAATTCAAGTGCACAGTCTAGAACCTGATCCCTAGAGGAGGAGGGCCACCTAGGCAGTGGGGCCTACGGGTGGTTTCCCCTGTACCCCTGTGGGCCAGTCCGAGCCTGCATTCTCCACTCCCACTCTCCATGCCCTGTTTCCCCACCCCCGACAGCCTCTTTGTGTCTCTCTGTATATCCTCTGAAACCCAAGGCTGTCTGGGAGATGTAGTCTCTAAACACAAAATGGCCGGTGTCAAATTTCACATCTGCTGCCTGTCATAAGCGCTGGGCGCTACATAAGAAATATGACTCTGAAAACACTCTGGATCACAATACTGACAAATAGAGAGGCCAATCCCGGGATCGTCACGATCCCGGAATTCTGGCCCAAAATCACTGGGATTTTAATCCCAGGATTGGCGCTTCCACTCCCGGGATTCATGCTATTACACTGCACATGCGCAGATTCCCACCTCTCTTTCCCCGGCAGCTTCTCTCCTCCGGCAGCGCTAAGCTCCCGGCTCAGACGCTGCCTTCTGAAGCTGGGCAGCATCACCTCCTTCCCCCGCTGCAGTCTCTCTCCCCAGGCAGCGCTGAGCACCCGACTCAGACACTGCCTTCTGAAGCCAGGAGCACCATGTTGATTGGATTATCAGCATGGACATGGACACTCCCGCTATGCAGAGTGCGGCCATCACCTGCCTCCTCCATGCCTGGATTACAAAACAATAACACAACGCACAGGATACTGGGCAGAGAGCACTGAAGTCTTCTGTGAGCAGGTACTCCGTAAACACCTGACTGCAGCAAAACCCAGATGCCTCTGCATAACCCTGCTGATCTTATCACTGCCCCTCTGTCTCTGCAGTCTGCATGTCTCCTGTCTTCTGCCCAGCAGTTTTCTCTGATTCTGGGCTACAGACAGGTCTGTCCAGTTATTTTGTGGGGCACTAAAGGGGCACGTGTAGGGGCCAATCTCTGTTCCAGGCAGTAAGGGACTATCACTGCCTGACGCTACCTCGGGACCTTGGGGACCCCTCTACTCATTAGTGAGTAGGTTATTTATTTATTTTTACTTGAAACCCACCTGACCCCCTTCCCCACATACATAAATTGAAAGAGGACAGGTCAATCATGGGATCCCAGAGAAAGCCCATGCGATAGATAGATAGATAGATAGATAGATAGATAGATAGATAGATAGATAGATAGATAGATAGATACACACTTGAACTTGAGAGCTTGTTGTTATAATACCCTTTATTAAATAACACATTTCAATATCCTGCTATACCTGCTATACCCAGAATTCAAACCTATCACCTGTTGAATTCTAATGAAACACCCTACTCATTGAGCTATTTGATCATGCGTAAAAACTATGGCCCTCATTCCGAGTTGTTCGCTCGGTAAAAATCTTCGCATCGCAGCGATTTTCCGCTTAATGCGCATGCGCAATGTCCGCACTGCGACTGCACCAAGTAAATTTGCTATGCACTTAGTAATTTTACTCACGGCTTTTTCATCGGTCTGGCGATCGTAATGTGATTGACAGGAAATGGGTGTTTCTGGGCGGAAACAGGCCGTTTTATGGGCGTGTGGGAAAAAACGCTACCGTTTCCGGAAAAAACGCAGGAGTGGCCGGAGAAACGGAGGAGTGTCTGGGCGAACGCTGGGAGTGTTTGTGACGTCAAACCAGGAACGACAAGCACTGAACTGATCGCAGATGCCGAGTAAGTCTGAAGCTACTCAGAAACTGCTACGAGGTGTGTAATCGCAATATTGCGATTACTTCGTTCGCAATTTTAAGATGCTAAGATTCACTCCCAGTAGGCGGCGGCTTAGCGTGAGCAACTCTGCTAAAATCGCCTTGCGAGCGAACAACTCGGAATGACCTCCTATGAACACTATATGAAGCTACTGGTACTTTGTAAAAAAAATGTATCAGCATTACAATTGAGCAGATCTATGTGTACAGTCACACATCCAATCCCTTCAGCCACACATTACATAGATCTGCTCAGCTGCATTTTTTCACAAAGTACAAGGTAAGCTTCAAATAAATTCTGTAGCTTAAAATTATCTACCTTTCTATGCAATAGCTCAATGAATAGTTTATCTGACTGCAATGCCACAGGCAATGGGTTCGAATACCGGGTATGTCAGCACCTTGAAATGTAATAAAGGACAGTGTGACTGAATAACAAAGAAATCTCAAGTTGAGTTCATGAATGTTGCTGATAAAGCTAAATATTTATCTTATATAAAACCCTTTATGAGGTCTAAGAACACTGTACGCTATTTACGTATGAAGTACCGTAAGGGTACGCTCGTTGCGTAACAATCGCTTAGCCGTGGTCGAGACGCTCAAGCGTCACGTTCACTCACGGCCAAGAGATCACAGGCAGGCACGCTATTGGCTGCTGACTAACGTAATGGTTCACTATAGCGTAACGGGCGCTGTATCGGGAGCGGGCTGCTCGAGCGATACAGATGCTCACGAGAATACGCTGTTGATATCGGGCACACTTATAGGTGAGCGACTACCGTAATGCTACGCTATCAGCGTAGCAGACGCTCGAGACCACGAGGAGATCACGAGCGGCGCAGACGCTCACAATGTTAAACCTTTATATCTAAACCATAAACAATGAAATATGCTGTAAAACCTTAGTGTAGAGATAGGGTGTAGATGCAACACAGTGTAACCTTATTAACTTAAAAGCTGTTTGAGCATCACCGACGCTCTGAGAATACTTAACACTATATGAAATACACAGATACCGTGCTTAGGGTCCAACGCCTAATATATATATTATGAATGCTATACTTGCAAAAGAATTAATACAATACAAGTCATACACTACAATATAACATAGACTACCTAACCAGATAACTACACATGAAATACAATACAATACTATAACGTTTAAGGGATTACGAGAGAAAGAGGAGAAGAGAGAGAGAGAGAGAGAGATATGGCCCATAACAACAAGGAAAGACAATATGATTGCGGAGAAAACTTACGCACAAAGGAAACGATCGCATGCGCCTCTGGACATCCAGCTCCCGATTTTCAGCAATGATAACCGTTGAAGAGTGAGAGCTGGATGTGATCGGCTTGTCTATTTATGCCCCACACACAATACAATTCAATGGTCCCTACAATCTCATTGTTCATTGGACACAGGAATTCCTCCTCGCATTATAACAAAAGGTCATAGGTTGATTCATACAGGTGGGCCGTGACTATTTCCAACAGCTCAGGTGGGAGGGAAACTGGGTTTCCCGCCGCATGGATAAGTAAGTGCAAATACAGTAAATGTTCATAAACTTCTTATGTCCATAACTATTCGCACGAGCGATTAATCCGCTTCAAACCAACACCGGAATATTGCTAATTAAAAACTCTTCCGATGGATACTAAACACCACTGTATTACTCCTGTCTGACCCTTCGTATCAAACAAAGGGGGATTTCTCTGTTCATGAACATTCTACATTAACCAAACTTTCAGAATCTATCAAAGGGACCATGATCTACAAAATACATTATATAGTGAAAATATGTAACGATTGAGTCGCACGCTACGAACACATGAACCCCACCGTAAATGCACATACCGCGCGCCCGCGGGTGCCCGCAACAGCGAGTATGCGCACGCACGGGAGAGTGCACGCATGCGCAGCGCAGACCTGTGTGAGGTGCAAATATGGCAGTGTGCATCGTGATATTTTTTCTGACTTTGACAGTCCACCCTTTGGCAGTCAACAATAACTGCCACCTTCTAAAACATTTCAAAAAGAGAAAAATATATGTCAGGGGGTAATACATTTACATGGTTGGGTAGGGGAGGAGAGGAGAAGGTAGGAAAAAGGTATGACCTAGTGAAATAGCAGAAGCATGTGTGTATGAATCCGTGCTTGGGGGTCATGTATCATCGTGCCATACGTGTTTTAAATCAAGCTTCGAGGTATTGCGAAGTATACATTTGAATTCCTTCTTATCCCGTGGTACGGGTCTGTGGATGGGCTGTCAAACTTTACCGAGCTCTTTTCGGATTTTGGTTGCAACAAAATGGGGAGCACATTTTAGTTGATGATACATGAATGGGGGAATATGTGATTGCTGATATCTGTGCCTGTATTCCCTATACTATGTGTGTAATTACCTGAAGGTTGTAGAGATGAAGAAAAGACATAATTACGGTAAATGCAGTGGTATTCTATGTCAGGTAAATGAACATTTGTCGGTTGAAGTCTTGTTCGGTGTCTGTTGAATGCAGTCTTCTTTGTGCTTTTGCCCATAAGGTGCGAGCAAAAGCTTTGTCAATGTCCATAGATTTACAAAAGTGTTGGGCTAGCGTAATTTTAAAATTTCTAGGGAAACTGGGGATCTATGGCAAAGTTCATCAAAAATCTGTGTATCAGGTTGTCAAAACTTCTTCTTTAATCCATCCGTTGTCTGTATATTGGCTCATCAAATTCCTCGTCCAAGTGGGTCTTTTTACCTTGGAGAAAACGGAAAAACAGGTGAAAGAAACGGACCGTATAATCGCATTTTCATTACATCATTGTTTCTACCGTCGGGTCATAAATCAGATCCATGGGAATTACAGTTTCCTCACTCCTTAAACTCATCACCCTGGTACTTCGTTTGCACTTCGTTAAAGCCTGACCGCATCTAAATATCAAGCCAATCGTTATGATAACACCTAAGATACATAGGAGAAACTTCCCTACATCCATTATGATTCCTTGAGCCCATTCTCCCAAACCGGAGAACCAATTTCGCGGGTTCAACCATGACACCCAACTAGTCAGCTCATTACCCACAGCAGCAAGGGTGAGATTGTGTCTCCTGCGAAATTCCCACTTCAATTGGAGAATATCGTCCATCTTTTGGTCTATGACCTCGACCGGGTCCTCGGTACTATTTGTAATATATGTGCAACATTTCACGCCGTACTGCGTTGCCAGTGTGACACAATATCCACCTGTTACTGCCGTGAGATAATTGAGAATCATTCTATGCTGAACTAGTTCTGTTTTATAAGCTTGAAGTTCTCTTCCAGTATACCTAAACGTGTCATCATACATTTCTGTGATATTGTCTAACAAATTTGCGAGCGCAGATATGTATTTATAATTCAACACTCCTCTGGCGGTGCGAGTGAAATCTAACGCGATTAGAACCTGAATCCCGGTGGATTCATGGATCATGTCAGAGGCCGGATGCTCTGTTCTTTCTATCAGGTGCCGTTTAACTACGTGCTCGTAATGGGTGTGAGTATAAGGAGCTTGGGCAACACGGTGTATATCTTTCATTTTGGCATGTGATACAGTCATTACTTCAGGCAGTACTTTTCCAATATAACACAATCCTTCAGAGTTTGGGGCAAGCCACTTATACGCCTTCCTCCCGCATATGAAATATGCATCATCGGGGAGTGCATATGGGACGGAGTAGGACATAACCATATTACACATCTTCCATGTGAAATCTCCTAACCCTAATTCTCCCATCTGTCTAGTACACGTATCAGCTTGTACGATATGTGCACAGTATCCTGGTGATACCTCTCCAACTCTCGTAATCCTATTTCCTAGGGTATACCTATATCGGAAAGATTTTCCTCTACTGGCTATGTGGCGTATAAGCTCTGTATCTGTCGGCATTCTATCTGCTCTATATGAAAAGGTCATGGTTTGGTTACTCCATGACACTTCCCAATTTCCCGGCTTTCGGGGATTGGAAATGTTAAAACATATGAGGGATCTATCCACATGATATTGGTGGAGCTTCAAACTAGGAGGACTGGAGATATTAAACCTCCTGTCCACCGGCCTCCCACCACTTAGCTCAAGTACCTCCCCTATCGTTAAAGGAAATGGTACTAGTCCTGATTTGCTATGACCTTGAGGTACTTGAGAGCATACCCAACAATCTGTTTGATTTAACACACTACCCACTAAGGAGTGATAGTCACTCAATGGATGCCGGTCCATGTGGATATTAAAACTGGATTGGCATTTCTTGATGCACCCATCCTCAACTACGTTGTCACAGAGCCTACAGATACAGTTTTCTTCAGCTAACAATCCTTCACAATTCCTTCTATGGTCAATGCTATCGGATCGTTTTCTGATACTCGCCTTTGCTTGTTGATTATGTTGTTCTCGGAAAACTATGCCTCCATCTCTGTCATCAGAACCCATTCCAGAACCTCTCTCGACCTCCATGGTACTCTCGCCGGAACAGACTGCTCTGGTCAACATCATGGTCAACAGGAAAATCCGGATCACAGTCTCTTGGGGCAAGTCCATCTTATAGGAGGAAACGAAGAAGAATGAGAAGGGGGAAAAAAATAATTTGAGGGAGAGGGGATGGGAAGTGGAGAAAAACAATAAAAGGGAGCAGGGAATCGACAACTGCTTTTGATCTTGTGATTTTCAATGCTCAGGTGCCGCCTCAGTCCTCCTGGAACAGACACTCCAGTGATACAACTTCCTCTACCGTCTGTTCCTTATCACGGGACCTCTCTGGATCAGCAACCTTCTTACAGTGGGACGAATGAACCCAAGTCTCTCTCTCAGCAACCTTCAGTGCTGTAGTGCTAGTCAATAAGACTTGGTATGGTCCTTCCCATCTGTCAATAAGGCAACCTGAGCGTAGAAAATTCCGTATCATTACATAATCCCCAGGTTCAATGTCATGACAATTACTATCTGGTAAATCAGGAATCACTAACTTCAAATTATCATTTTGATTCCTTAGCTGTTTACTCATGTTAATCAAGTACTTTACAGTCACTTCATTGTTACACTTCAAATCATCCTGAGGGTTAATCATAACATGCGGTTGTCGACCAAACAAGATTTCAAAGGGAGACAGATTAAGAGGGGACCTGGGAGTGGTTCTGATGCTGTACAGTACAATGGGTAAAGCTTCTGGCCATGTCAATCCTGTTTCTGCCATAACTTTGCTCAGTTTATTTTTAATAGTGCTGTTCACTCTTTCTACCTTCGCACTCGCCTGTGGACGGTATGGAGTGTGCAGCTTGCTATCAATTCCCATCAACTTACACATTCCTTGAAAGACATCACCTGTAAAATGGGTACCCCTATCACTTTCAATTATTCTAGGGATACCATATCTACATACAAATTCCTGCACAATTTTCTTAGCAGTAAACATAGCGGTATTTGTAGCCGCAGGAAATGCTTCGACCCAATTTGAAAAAACATCTATACAAACAAGTACATATTTCAAATTTCGACAAGGGGGTAATTGAATGAAGTCAATCTGTATTACCTGGAAAGGGCCGCCTGCAGGTGGGATATGAGATGGTTCTGTTGGTATTGCTTTTCCGATGTTCTTTCTCAAACAGGTAAGGCATGACATTGCTCTCTTACCTGCATGAGATGAAAATCCTGGGGCGGACCAATATGCTCTTACCAATTTGCACATTCCTTCCTTGCCCAGATGAGTCAGCCCGTGAGCTGCCTCAGCTAAACATGGAAGATATGCTCTGGGGGCCACCGGTTTACCTTGTCCATCCGTCCAGAGTCCTGAGGACTCCTGGCCATATCCCTTTGCCTTCCAGACTGCCTTTTCCTGTGTGGAACACAAATTTTGCATCTCACACAACTTCTGTGTGTTGATGGTATTAAATACCATCAGTTGTGTGGTGTCTGTCTGTCTGGGGGTACCAGCTGCTAACTTAGCTGCTTCGTCTGCTCGGCTGTTACCAAGTGATACTGGGTCCTGGCTATATGTGTGTGCTTTACACTTGATAACAGCCACTCTGTCGGGTTCCTGTATCGCTGTTAGAAGCCTTTTGATGTGAGCTGCATGCGCTACCGGTGTACCAGCTGCTGTCATGAAATTTCTGAGGCGCCATAGGGCTCCGAAATCATGGACTACCCCGAATGCGTATCTAGAATCGGTGTAGATATTGGCTGATTTGCCCTTAGCCAATTCACATGCTCTGGTTAGGGCGACCAGTTCAGCAACCTGGGCTGAGTGAGGTGGGCCTAGCGGTTCCGCTTCTATGGTGCCTTGGTCATCTACGACTGCGTATCCAGTACACAAGTCTCCCGAGTCTGACTGTCTATGACAACTACCGTCCGTGTAGAAAGTTAGATCTACATCTTCCAGTGGGTTGTCACTGATGTCAGGCCTTGCGGTAAAATTTTGGGTCAAATATTCCATACAATCATGTGTGTCTTCCTTTGTGTTAAATTCTCCTTCCCCACCACTCTCATCCTGTCCAGGCACACCTGGGAGATATGTTGCAGGATTTAATGCACTGCATCTCCTTATGGTGATGTTTACGGGGACCATTAGTGCCAATTCCCATCTTGTAAACCGCGCTGATGAGACGTGCCTGGTTTGGGCAGAATTTAGCAAGGCTGACACTGCATGTGGTGTATGAATTGTGAGGTTGTGACCTAGCACTACGTCTTCGCTTTTCGTTACTAGCAATGCTATCGCAGCAACGCTTCACAAGCATGTGGGGAGGGATCGCGCTACCGTATCTAGCTGAGCGCTGTAGTATGCTACTGGCCTGCTGGCATCACCGTGCTTTTGGGTTAAGACGCCTGCCGCGCAACCCGCACTTTCTGTTCCGTACAGCTCAAAGGGTTTCCCATAGTCTGGCATACCTAATGCTGGTGCCTGCGTTAGGCACTGTTTAAGTCTCTCAAATGCCATCTCGGACTCGTCTGTATGCGAAATCCGATCAGGTTTGTTTGAGGAAACCATCTCCTGCAAAGGTAATGCTAGAATGGAAAATCCTGGGATCCAGTTACGGCAATACCCACACATTCCTAAAAATGTTCTGATTTGTTGCTGGGTTTGTGGCAGAGTCATGTCTCTAATTGCTTGAATTCTATCAGCGGTCAGGTGTCTCAGTCCTTGTGTTAGACAGTGTCCCAAGTATTTTACCCTAGTTTGGCATAATTGCAACTTGTCTTTGGAAACCTTGTGTCCTGTGTCTGAAAGATGAAACAGGAGCTGTTTCGTATCCTTCAGGGATGCTTCCAATGAATCAGAACACAGTAGTAGATCATCCACGTACTGTATTAATACTGATCCACTCTCTGGTTGGAAAGACTGTAAACAATCATGCAAAGCCTGGGAAAAGATACTTGGACTGTCTATGAAACCTTGTGGTAATCGAGTCCATGTGTATTGGACTCCTCTGTATGTGAATGCAAACAAATATTGACTGTCAGGGTGCAGAGGTACCGAAAAGAAAGCGGAGCACAGGTCAATAACAGTGAAAAATTTCGCAGTGGGAGGGATTTGCATAAGGATGACAGCTGGATTTGGCACTACGGGGAACTGACTCTCAACTATTTTGTTAATCCCCCTTAGATCCTGCACTAGCCGGTAACCCCTCCCCCCACTCTTTTTAACAGGGAAGATGGGACTATTGGCAGTGCTGGACGTTCTTACCAGAATGCCCTGTTGTAGCAAGCGCTCTATTACGGGATACACTCCTAACTCCACCTCTGGCTTCAGAGGGTACTGTGGGATTTTTGGAGCTATCCTACCATCTTTTACTTGTACAACTACCGGAGCTACGTTTGCCATTAATCCAGTGTCCTGTCCATCTTTAGTCCAAAGTGACTCTGGTATCTGGGATGTCATTTCCTCTACTTGGGATGGAGTCCTATTTGTCATAATGGTATGTGACATTAATTTTGACGGGGAGTCTAACATGTCTCGCACTTCCTGAGCGTGATTCTCAGGTATGTCCAAGAATACACCTTCAGGAGTACAATAAATGACGCACCCCATTTTGCACAATAAGTCTCTTCCCAGGAGATTAGTCGGTGCCGATGCAGCCAGCAAAAAGGAATGCTTGGTATGTAACGGCCCTACTGTAATCTCGGCTGGTTTGCTAACAGGGTAGTGCTGGACTACTCCTGTTACTCCTATGGCTGGAATTGTCTTACCAGTGGTTCTCATGCCCACTGTCGAATTTATCACTGATTTGGCCGCCCCTGTGTCTACAAGAAAGTTTAATGATTTACCAGCTACATTGATTGCAATTTCAGGTTCACTCCCAAGACTTGCAATCAATTTTACTGGCTGCAGATTACAGGTATGGCCACACCCCTATTGGGTATGGTGACCTCCCTGAATCCCGCTGGCAGCAACTGCTTGTGAAGGGGTTAAATGGGAACTACCAGTGGCTTGCCAGTCTCTGTTCGGGGGGTATCTTTTTGTTTCCCCTGTATGTGGCTCATAACTCCGTCTCTGCGGACCCTGCTCCCAATGTCGTGTGTCGTGTCGTTGTCTAGGGGGTTGATATGAGTTTTGTGAATTTTTCACTCTACAGTCTCGTGCCATGTGTCCCTGTCTATGACAAGAAAAACAAGTTACCACATTTGACTTACCCACAGGGTTTGGTGATTTATACAAAGGCTGCCTTGTGGTCAGGGCCTGTATACTTACGGCCATTAACTTATCACCTTGTGACTCCCTGTGTAGGGTGATATTCCGGTCGTGATCAATAGCAGCCTCTCTCAAAGTAGCCACCGACAGACCTCGCCAACATGGTTGCGTGGTCTGCACTCTTGTCTTTAATGTCTCTTTTAAACCATCCATTAGTACAGATACTGCTACTTCTCGATGGTTTATGTTTGTTTTAATGTCCTCTATACCTGTGTACTTTGCCATTTCTAGTAATGCCCTGTGAAAATATTCTGCAGCAGTTTCTGACTCTTTCTGTCTAATGGAGAAAATCTTGTTCCACTTAACTACCGCTGGGAAATACTCCTTCAACTGTAAACTTATTCTTTTTACGTTATCTTTGTTGTACACATCTGTAAGAGGTACATCCTGATCTAATCCACAGTCAGCCAAAAATTGAGCTGCGTCGACATTTGAGGGTAAACATGCCCTCAGCAATACCTGCCAGTCTTTGTTATTGGGCTCTAAAGTGTTTCCTAGGTCTCTGATGTATTTCTGGCTGGCAACTAAGTCTTTCCTAGGGTCAGGGAACTCAGACACTATGGTTCTTAATTCCATTCGGGTAAATGGGCTGTACATGGCAATGTTCCTAACAGGAGTGATTCCTGTCGTGTCAGTTTTCCCATTTGGCACTGCTATTACCCTAACAGGATTAAGTCTACTAACATCACTCTGTGTAGGTTCTACAGCCTGTGGTGAAATGGTTTCAGCATAGTGTATGGTGCCGTACTTACCTGTAGATACGACCTCACCTATCCCTCCGCTAGGGGCTTTTGTTACTAATCTCGTGGGTGGAGCCGTGCCTACTGTTGTCTCTGCTATGGTGGCTGCTAGAGAGAGCGCCGATATTGTTGCCGATTCGTCTTCTTGATCACACTCCTGGGGAAAGTTCAAAACAGGGTACAACTTGCACGGGTTAATACTTGCATTGGTTAACTTATTAACATTTACACAGTTGCTAAGTGTTTGTTTGTTACACCCTAATGCGTCATTCTCCGCAACCAATTTCTCTCCCGATATGTATGGTGGCGGCGGGGCTGTCGCTATCAATTTCTTGATAGGATTAGATCCCGCCGCCAGAGCCAATCCTCTCTGTATTTCACCTTCCTGTTGCCATAACTGCAAATAATCATAATGTTGGATTCGTCTCTTTGATGATTTAATGAGACATATCCTCCTCCTTAAATTTTGCAACACTTCTGGGCTAAAGCTACCTACTCTTGGGAATTTCTCCCCGTCATGCACTGTCATTCTCTCCCATTCATCACATAAAATCTCTGTATGTGAACCATATTTTTCACACATTACGTACCTTGCCGACCCGACTGGTCGGTTTACTGAATCAACCCGAACCGAGGTTGATCGCCCCCTTCCTGAACAATTGGCCCCCATAACTTGCAGGCGTTGCTTTCACCACCTCTGACCTTATTTCAGGGTCTTCAGCGAACCCTTACAAAAACCAAAATGTTCACGATAGGCTGACGGTGGCGGTTTACTGAGTACCCCACTCACTCGCCCACGCCGACCAATACGACCCACACACTGCCTTAGTGCTGGCGTACTCGACCCAGGGCCCCTATGAGCCTCTATTTACTGGAACATGCGAGGGATATCCGCAGAACACTTACTCTTTCCAGTAACTATTGGTTGTTGGACAATTCCTGAGTGACCAGCGAACTTCCCTTCAGAAAATAAAAAATTACATAAATCACATCAGAGTGTACAAATAGTTTTACGACCGGGTTTGTACACAAATGGTACTGGTCAGATTAACTAATGTACACAATTACGTGCGGTACAATCGTTCAGCACATAAGCAACTAATCTTATGTGCTGAGCGACCAGTGGAATCGAAAATTTCGGCTGCGAATTCCTTCAGCCAGAGCTTTATTGGCCTATATGGGTTTTGCACCAACCCCCTGGGTTGTGCCCTTTTTCTCTTTTATGGCAGACTTCTTAGTCTGCTGTACCTGGACCTCCCGGTCTGTAGTATGACCTCCTGGTCTACTATACTCTACTGCTCAAATTTTATGTTTAACCAGAGATGCCTCCCTAGCCACCATGCACTTCACTTACATGTATGTACCTCTGCGAGAACTCGACTTCTTGTGGTTCAACCTGTAAAATTGTATAAACTTATATATACAAAACACTCACTCACCACACGTACACTTTTGCTTCTATTTCTATTTCTGCGCAGAAATTTTCTTTAGACCAGATGTGTTGTGAATTTGGAGAAGGATCTGTTAATCTAAATTTCGGATTTAAAATAGATTTGCGCTATTTATCGCCTGATGTGCTACTTATCGCCTGTTGCGCTATTTATCGCCTGTTGCGCTACTTAAAAATCAACCCTGTCGTGTGACCTGAGTTACGTGGGCGTACCCAGACGCTCCGTTGCGTAATTTACGCTGCGTGCGTCGGCCTTGCGTACGCGAGTCTCAGCCCTTTGTTAGAGACACGTGTATACAAAACCAATGTCCACCGTAACACAACTAACACTTTTATCAATGTAGATGATCCTCGATCGTCTACCGCGCAACACACCAATCTCTCCTTTTACCTTAGGTAGAGTTGCGTGTGGGTTTTACACTTTAACTATGAAATAGCGACAAATCTCTCTTAGCACGTTTTATCAATTATAAAATGGCAAACAGGAGAGTGATATATGAAAATACACGAATGAAAAAGAAATGCAGATATGTGCGTGTGTACGCAAGACAGAAATAAACAGTTTTAAAAGACACTAGCGTGTTGTTCTTACCTCCGGTTCCGGATTCCTTCAGCACCCTTTACTAAGCGAAGCAGACGCTTATCCCGTCAGCACTGCGAAGAATATGATCTCCCGCCCTTTGCTGATGGATAATGTCTGCTGAAATTACCTAGCAGAGATATGTGAAGGACAGGACGAGCCGCCAATTGATAAAGCTAAATATTTATCTTATATAAAACCCTTTATGAGGTCTAAGAACACTGTACGCTATTTACGTATGACGTACCGTAAGGGTACGCTCGTTGCGTAACAATCGCTTAGCCGTGGTCGAGACGCTCAAGCGTCACGTTCGCTCACGGCCAAGAGATCACAGGCAGGCACGCTATTGGCTGCTGACTAACGTAATGGTTCACTATAGCGTAACGGGCGCTGTATCGGGAGCGGGCTGCTCGAGCGATACAGACGCTCACGAGAATACGCTGTTGATATCGGGCACACTTATAGGTGAGCGACTACCGTAATGCTACGCTATCAGCGTAGCGGACGCTCGAGACCACGAGGAGATCACGAGCGGCGCAGACGCTCACAATGTTAAACCTTTATATCTAAACCATAAACAATGAAATATGCTGTAAAACCTTAGTGTAGAGATAGGGTGTAGATGCAACACAGTGTAACCTTATTAACTTAAAAGCTGTTTGAGCGTCACCGACGCTCTGAGAATACTTAACACTATATGAAATACACAGATACCGTGCTTAGGGTCCAACGCCTAATATATATATTATGAATGCTATACTTGCAAAAGAATTAATACAATACAAGTCATACACTACAATATAACATAGACTACCTAACCAGATAACTACACATGAAATACAATACAATACTATTACGTTTAAGGGATTACGAGAGAAAGAGGAGAAGAGAGAGAGAGAGAGAGAGAGAGAGAGATATGGCCCATAACAACAAGGAAAGACAATATGATTGCGGAGAAAACTTATGCACAAAGGAAACGATCGCATGCGCCTCTGGACATCCAGCTCCCGATTTTCAGCATTGATAACCGTTGAAGAGTGAGAGCTGGATGTGATCGGCTTGTCTATTTATGCCCCACACACAATACAATTCAATGGTCCCTACAATCTCATTGTTCATTGGACACAGGAATTCCTCCTCGCATTATAACAAAAGGTCATAGGTTGATTCATACAGGTGGGCCGTGACTATTTCCAACAGCTCAGGTGGGAGGGAAACTGGGTTTCCCGCCGCATGGATAAGTAAGTGCAAATACAGTAAATGTTCATAAACTTCTTATGTCCATAACTATTCGCACGAGCGATTAATCCGCTTCAAACCAACACCGGAATATTGCTAATTAAAAACTCTTCCGATGGATACTAAACACCACTGTATTACTCCTGTCTGACCCTTCGTATCAAACAAAGGGGGATTTCTCTGTTCATGAACATTCTACATTAACCAAACTTTCAGAATCTATCAAAGGGACCATGATCTACAAAATACATTATATAGTGAAAATATGTAACGATTGAGTCGCACGCTACGAACACATGAAACCCACCGTAAATGCACATACCGCGCGCCCGCGGGTGCCCGCAACAGCGAGTATGCGCACGCACGGGAGAGTGCACGCATGCGCAGCGCAGACCTGTGTGAGGTGCAAATATGGCAGTGTGCATCGTGATATTTTTCTGACTTTGACATTGCACAGGTATTAGCGACAGAACGGGTCAGGGTAGGCGGCCAGCAGATGCTGGGCGTCAAAGAGGGAAAAAGCTGCAAGTAAAAGTAATCAAAACAGTGCCGCCAACAGCGCCCCCTACCCTGCAGCGATATGTGCGGTGCCTCTCCCACACACACCTAGTTATGGCCCTGATGGCGATGTAGCGTCCCAGACAACTTACTATAAGAAGACACAAGGAAAGCAGATTGTGAGAGCTGGGACCAAGAGCCCACAGAAAAACACAGAGAACAATAGTCTAGAGCAGTGATGGCTAACCTTGACACTCCAGCTGTTGTTGAACTACACATCCCAGCATGCCCTGCATCAGTTTTGCTATTTGGCTAAAACTGATGCAGGCCATGCTGGGATGTGTAGTTCAACAACAGCTAGAGTGTAGTAACTGACGCAGACTTCACATAATGAACTGGCACCAGGAACGTGTGAAGCAGATATAAATAAGAGCGCTCAGGTGCTGCTCACAGCTGCTGCATCACCTGATTACCACAAACTGTTGGGATACAGGGGGTCATTCCGAGTTGATCGCTCGCTAGCTACTTTTTGCAGCCGTGCAAACGCATAGTCGCCGCCCACTGGGGAGTGTATATTTGCTGTGCAAGGGTGCGATCGCATGTGCAGTCGAGTGGTACAAAAATAGTTTGTGCAGTTTCTGAGTACCTCAGAACTTACTCAGCCCTTGTGATCACTTCAGCCTGTCCAGTCCCGGAATTGACGTCAGACACTCGCCCTGCAAACGCTTGGACACTCCCAGTGGTGCAAGTAGAAAAAATGTCTTACGGGTACTGTGTGCGAAAAAATGGGTGTGGCCAAATGCCACATGGGGCGTGGCCAATGGAAATGGGGGCGTGATACACATATGGGGGAGGGGCAGATACACGTATGACCCCAATAGTGCCAGATACACGTTGCCCCACAGTGCCAGATATACATTGCCCCACAGTGCCAGATACACATTGCCCCACAGTGACAGATATACATTGCCCCACAGTGCCAGATACACATTGACTAACAGTGCCAGATACACATTGCCCCACAGTGCCAGATACAGAAATGCCCCCAGAGTGCCAGATATACATTGCCTCGCAGTGTCAGATACACGTTGCCCCACAGTGCCAGATATACATTGCCCCACAGTGCCAGATACACATTGCCCCACAGTGCCAGATACAGAAATGCCCCCAGAGTGCCAGATATACATTGCCTCGCAGTGTCAGATACACATTGCCCCACAGTGACAGATATACATTGCCCCACAGTGCCAGATACACATTGACTAACAGTGCCAGATACACATTGCCCCACAGTGCCAGATACAGAAATGCCCCCAGAGTGCCAGATATACATTGCCTCGCAGTGTCAGATACACGTTGCCCCACAGTGCCAGATATACATTGCCCCACAGTGCCAGATACACATTGCCCCACAGTGCCAGATACACAAATGCCCCCACTGTGTCAGATATACATTGCCCCCCGTGCCAGATACAGAAATGCCCCTACAGTGCCAGATATGCCCCCAGTGCCAGATATCCCCCAGTGCCAGGTATACATGCCCCCCCAGTGCCAGATATCCCCCAGTGCCAGGTATACATGCCCCCCTGTGCCAGATATCCCCCAGTGCCAGGTATACATGCCCCCCTGTGCCAGATATCCCCCAGTGCCAGGTATATATGCCCCCCAGTGCCAGATATCCCCCAGTGCCAGGTATATATGCCCCCCAGTGCCAGGTATATATGCCCCCCAGTGCCAGATATCCCCCAGTGCCAGATATCCCCCAGTGCCAGGTATATATGCCTCCCAGTGCCAGATATCCCCCAGTGCCAGGTATATATGCCCCCCAGTGCCAGATATCCCCCAGTGCCAGGTATATATGCCCCCCAGTGCCAGATATCCCCCAGTGCCAGGTATATATGCCCCCCAGTGCCAGGTATATATGCCCCCCAGTGCCAGATATCCCCCAGTGCCAGATAGAAATGCCCCCCCAGTGCCAGATATCCCCCAGTGCCAGGTATAACATGCCCCCCCCTCCCCCTCCCCCCCCCTTCCCTGCTCCCCGCTGCTGCTGGCCGCTGCCGTCCTGTGTGAGGGAAGGAGAGCGCAGCCTGTGCCTCTCCTTCCCCTCAGTCTCCGGCGGGTGTCTCACAGTTTAATTCAGCGCCGATCCGTGAGCCAATCAGAGCTCGCACCGCGAGCTCTGATTGGCTCACGGATCGGCGCTGAATTAAACTATGACAGCCGCCGGAGACTGAGGGGAAGGAGAGGCACAGGCTGCGCTCTCCTTCCCTCACATCAGCGGCGGTGCGAGGAGCGGCGGCCCGTCGGTGTGGGTACGGCGTACCCACGGCTAAATTCTTACGGGTACGCCGTACCCACCCGTACCCGCCCACTTGCACCACTGGACACTCCTGACTTTTCCAAACACTCACAGAAAACAGTCAGTTGACACCCACAAACGCCCTCTTTCTGTCAATCTCCTTGCGATCGGCTGGGCAAATGGATTCTTCGTTAAATCCATCGCACAGCAACGATCTGCTTTGTACCTGTACGTCGCGCCTGCGCATTGCGGTGCATACGCATGCGCAGTAGTGGCCTGATCGCTGCACTGCGAAAGACGGCAACGTGCAATCAGGTCGGAATGACCCCCACAGACCAGAGTGTGCTAAAAGCACCAGAGCAGAGAGTGACACGGGGAAGAGTGACTGCACTGGTTGTGACACAGCTGAAAAGCAGCTTTCCCTGTTATCCCTAACACAGCTATTGAAGTAACAGTGATAGCTGACATTCAGCGCATGTGTGACCTGAGATCATGGCCACAGGGCACGAGTTGGGATGGTGACAGAGAGATCCAACCAGATGCCTCTTTGCACCCTGGCCCTTCTTCCCATAGGAAGGAGCAGAGCTCCGGGAACCAATGCCATCTGAAGATGTAATGTGTAGTGTCAGCCTGGGGGCAAACTTTTTACACTTATTGGCCAACTTTCCAACCCAAGTAAACCTCCCGCCTCGTTATAAAGCAAAATCGGCCTGAAAAAGAGCACAGCAGCAACGAGCACTCTGTATTTCATGCTCACTTCTAGGTGGCAGGGGACACAGGGAACCCCTTATAATGCACATGGCACTGTGTAGGTATGCAACACGGTGACATTGGAGATCTTGGTGACAGATCTTCAGTGCTTTTTTCTTTTTTCAGTCAGCACAAATAATATCTAGAGTGTGCAAGTTATTATTTATTATTATTATTATTATTATTAACCGAGGGATTACAAAAAAAGCGTAAAATGACCCTTTTATTTAAAGTCTTCTGGAAAGTCTAGATTTATGGTTTATTTGATAAAGGTATGTTTAGTGCAAATGTGCCTTTTGCAGCCTGTATTAGTGGTCTGAGCGGTTAGCAGGGCTGGTGATTGATAGCAACAGGAAGAGTACAGTAGAGATCTCTCACTAGCCAGAAAGTTTCCACACACTAGTATACTCATCTTCCTGTAAGAGACTGTATAAGTGACTCCCATGAGTGCAACATTCTCATCATCCTCTTCTCTAAGAAGACAACATGTCTACTCCATGGCAGTTTGTGATCCTGTTACTCTTAGGCATGAGCTGTCATGCTGGGACCATCGGTGGTAAGCTTATTACTATGCTATTATACATCTGTAATAGATCACACTCTTATTTGCCTCTATAGATACATAAGCCACAGTATTTACAGGTTGTTTGCTAAAACATACTTCCCAACTGTCCAGTTTTTTGTTGTCCCTCAGTGGGGAGAACAGTTGGGGGGGCTCCTGAGCGGCAGTGAATAGATGCTGTGCACATGCGCACAGTGTCTGTTCATAGAAGACAGAGGTACAGGGGGCATGCAAGCAGGGTCGGACTGGTCCACAGGGGTACCAGGGAAACCACCGGTGGGCCCCACAGCCTGAGTGCCCACTCCTTCCTCTAGGGATCAGGTTCCAGACTGTGCACTTGTATTATACATGGTAGATATGTTGCATTACACTGCAATAGACTATTGTGTATATCAAGCCTCTGTGGAGGCTGGCCCCACCCCCTTTGTAGGCTGGCCACACCCTTAAGTATGGGCCCCTATCATTGCATTCCCCCGGTGGGCCCTTCATGCCCCAGTCCGACACTGCATGCAAGCAGCTCACAGAGTGCTAGGTATGCCCCCTTAGTGATTAAAAAAAAAGGAGGCATGGATTACGATCGCAGCACTCCTGCAAAGCCATGCCCCCTTTTTCATAGGCCATGCCGCCTATGCGGTTCGTGCGGCAGAGTAATCCCTCTTTGCAGACACTTGATGTTGGGAAGTATGGCTAAAGAACTGCAAAGTCAGCTGTAAATACTTGTTCACTAAGTTTTACGGTGGCAAACATCATGTTTTAATTTTGGTTTTACTTTATTGCAATGTGATAGAATTACTTAAAAATCATATATATTAGTCAAGGCAAAATATGTTTGTAAAGAGCCTGAACATAGGAAAAGTTTTATATGAGACTAGTTGTAGGACCCGGCGCTGTCCGGGCATGTTCACGACCAAGCATTGGTCGAAGGGAATTTTGTATGCGGACATCTGTAATATTCTGAAAAACAAGATTAATCATAGTGAAAATCACCTTTTTACTGTGAAGATTTGAATGAGGTTTAAAGGGCTATGCCTAAATTGGCATGTGTCATCACTGTACACTTGCATGTGAATAGCTGCTTGGCTGTCAGCACTACAGATCTTCTGCTCTACGAGGATGGGTCCGAGACGTGTATGCACAATGGAGTTGGTACACTGTTACCGCTAATACCTAATGTGAACAGCGAGCCTCGATGACAGAATATTGGGTCTAATTCAGAGTTAATTGCAGCAGCAAATTTGTTAGCAGTTGGACAAAACCATGGTGGTCATTCCGAGTTGTTCGCTCGCTGCTATTTCTAGCAGAATTGCTAATAGGCTAAAATCCAGCAGTTCTGCGCATGCGTATGCACAGCAGGGTGCACGCGCTAAGCAATTTTACACAAAACTATGCTATTTTACTCACAGGCGAACAAAGCTTTTCAGTCGCTCTGTTGATCGGAGAATGATTGACAGGAAGTGGGTGTTTCTGGGTGGTAACTGAGCGTTTTCCGGGAGTGTGTTAAAAAACGCAGGCGTGCCAGCAGAAAATGCAGGAGTGGCTAGAGAAACGGGGGAGTGGCTGGCTGGGCGTGTTTGTGACGTCAAACCAGGAACTAAAAGGACTGAGGTGATCGCAATCTAGGAGTAGGTCTGGAGCTACTCAGAAACTGCAAGGAAATACTTAATAGCAGAATTGCTAATCTTTCGTTATCCCCATCGTGCAGTGCACATGATTTTGACCAACTGATAACAAATTTGCCTAGAAGTAATCTGCCAGATAGCAGAGCTAAGGAGCTCAATGGCCCTCATTCCGAGTTGTTCGCTCGCTAGCTGCTTTTAGCAGCATTGTACACGCTAGGCAGCCGCCCTCTGGGAGTGTATCTTAGCATAGCAGAATTGCGAACGAAAGATTAGCAGATTTGCGAATAGAAAATTCTTAGCAGTTTCTGAGTAGCTCCAGACTTACTCAGCCATTGCGATCAGTTCAGTCAGTTTCGTTCCTGGTTTGACGTCACAAACACACCCAGCGTTCGCCCAGACACTCCCCCGTTTCTTCAGACACTCCCGCATTTTTCCCAGAAACGCCGGCGTTTTTTCGCACACTCCCATAAAATGGCCAGTTTCCGCCCAGAAACACCCACTTCCTGTCAATCACACTCCGATCACCAGAACGATAAAAAATCCTCGTTATGCCGTGAGTAAAATACCTAACTTTTGAGTAAAATAACTAAGCGCATGCGCTCTGCGAACATTGCGCATGCGCAGTAAGCGACTAATCGCAATATAGCGAAACTCGGCAACGAGCAAACAACTCGGAATGAGGGCCAATGTACCAGAACTGAATCAAGTTTTTCTAAAACAGATCCCCACATCTCCTATAGATTTCTTTGTAATGTGGAGCTGCTTTCAAGTTATCTGCATTATGCGGTCTTGCAGCTATTATGAATTGCAGTTTTGTACAGTATTTTGTTGTTAATTGGCTGCAAACTATAAGCAACAGCAATCAGTAGACATTACATGTTTTTTGTAGCAGACTCCTGACCAAATATTCTGACATAGTAAAATCCACAATGTTTGTAGCTTATAGTATGTGCTAGAGATGAGCGGGTTCGGTTTCTCTGAATCCGAACCCGCCAGAACTTCATGTTTTTTTTCACGGGTCCGAGCGACTCGGATCTTCCCGCCTTGCTCGGTTAACCCGAGCGCGCCCGAACGTCATCATGACGCTGTCGGATTCTCGCGAGGCTCGGATTCTATCGCGAGACTCGGATTCTATATAAGGAGCCGCGCGTCGCCGCCATTTTCACACGTGCATTGAGATTGATAGGGAGAGGACGTGGCTGGCGTCCTCTCCATTTAGATTATAAGAGACTGAGAGAGATTTACTGGAGCTGACTAGGAGGAGTACTGTTACTGTAGAAGTGTAGAGACTGAGTGGAGAGAGTTTACTAGTGAGGACAGTGCAGTTTACTTTATAATCCGTTCTCTGCCTGATAAAAGCGATACACAGCACACAGTGACTCAGTCACATACCATATCTGTGTGCACTGCTCAGGCTCAGGCCAGTGTGCTGCATCATCTATTATCTATATATAATATTATATATATCTGTCTGACTGCTCAGCTCACACAGCTTATAATTGTGGGGGAGACTGGGGAGCACTACTGCAGTGCCAGTTATAGGTTATAGCAGGAGCCAGGAGTACATAATATATTATATAGTGAGTGACCACCAGACACACAGTGCAGTTTATTTAATATATCCGTTCTCTGCCTGAAAAAAGCGATACACACAGTGACTCAGTCAGTCACATACCATATCTGTGTGCACTGCTCAGGCTCAGGCCAGTGTGCTGCATCATCTATATATATTGTATATCTGTCTGACTGCTCAGCTCACACAGCTTATAATTGTGGGGGAGACTGGGGAGCACTACTGCAGTGCCAGTTATAGGTTATAGCAGGAGCCAGGAGTACATAATATTATATTAAAATTAAACAGTGCACACTTTTGCTGCAGGAGTGCCACTGCCAGTGTGACTAGTGACCAGTGACCTGACCACCAGTATATATAATATTAGTAGTATACTATCTCTTTATCAACCAGTCTATATTAGCAGCAGACACAGTACAGTGCGGTAGTTCACGGCTGTGGCTACCTCTGTGTCGGCACTCGGCAGCCCGTCCATAATTGTATATACCACCTAACCGTGGTTTTTTTTTCTTTCTTTATACATACATACTAGTTACGAGTATACTATCTCTTTATCAACCAGTCTATATATTAGCAGCAGACA
The DNA here is from genome assembly GCF_028390025.1 of Pseudophryne corroboree. Lineage (NCBI taxonomy): Eukaryota > Metazoa > Chordata > Amphibia > Anura > Myobatrachidae > Pseudophryne > Pseudophryne corroboree. The sequence continues at coordinate 742,912,384 of NC_086447.1, read as the reverse complement.
CAGTACAGTGCGGTAGTTCACGGCTGTGGCTACCTCTGTGTCGGCACTCGGCAGCCCGTCCATAATTGTATATACCACCTAACCGTGGTTTTTTTTTCTTTCTTTATACATACATACTAGTTACGAGTATACTATCTCTTTATCAACCAGTCTATATTAGCAGCAGACACAGTACAGTGCGGTAGTTCACGGCTGTGGCTACCTCTGTGTCGGCACTCGGCAGCCCGTCCATAATTGTATATACCACCTAACCGTGGTTTTTTTTTCTTTCTTTATACATACATACTAGTTACGAGTATACTATCTCTTTATCAACCAGTCTATATATTAGCAGCAGACACAGTACAGTGCGGTAGTTCACGGCTGTGGCTACCTCTGTGTCGGCACTCGGCAGCCCGTCCATAATTGTATATACCACCTAACCGTGTTTTTTTTTTCTTTCTTTATACATACATACTAGTTACGAGTATACTATCTCTTTATCAACCAGTCTATATTAGCAGCAGACACAGTACAGTGCGGTAGTTCACGGCTGTGGCTACCTCTGTGTCGGCACTCGGCAGCCCGTCCATAATTGTATATACCACCTAACCGTGGTTTTTTTTTCTTTCTTTATACATACATACTAGTTACGAGTATACTATCTCTTTATCAACCAGTCTATATATTAGCAGCAGACACAGTACAGTGCGGTAGTTCACGGCTGTGGCTACCTCTGTGTCGGCACTCGGCAGCCCGTCCATAATTGTATATACCACCTAACCGTGGTTTTTTTTTCTTTCTTTATACATACATACTAGTTACGAGTATACTATCTCTTTATCAACCAGTCTATATATTAGCAGCAGACACAGTACAGTGCGGTAGTTCACGGCTGTGGCTACCTCTGTGTCGGCACTCGGCAGCCCGTCCATAATTGTATATACCACCTAACCGTGGTTTTTTTTTCTTTCTTTATACATACATACTAGTTACGAGTATACTATCTCTTTATCAACCAGTCTATATTAGCAGCAGACACAGTACAGTGCGGTAGTTCACGGCTGTGGCTACCTCTGTGTCGGCACTCGGCAGCCCGTCCATAATTGTATATACCACCTAACCGTGGTTTTTTTTTCTTTCTTTATACATACATACTAGTTACGAGTATACTATCTCTTTATCAACCAGTCTATATATTAGCAGCAGACACAGTACAGTGCGGTAGTTCACGGCTGTGGCTACCTCTGTGTCGGCACTCGGCAGCCCGTCCATAATTGTATATACCACCTAACCGTGGTTTTTTTTTCTTTCTTTATACATACATACTAGTTACGAGTATACTATCTCTTTATCAACCAGTCTATATATTAGCAGCAGACACAGTACAGTGCGGTAGTTCACGGCTGTGGCTACCTCTGTACGGCACTCGGCAGCCCGTCCATAATTGTATACTAGTATCCAATCCATCCATCTCCATTGTTTACCTGAGGTGCCTTTTAGTTGTGCCTATTAAAATATGGAGAACAAAAATGTTGAGGTTCCAAAATTAGGGAAAGATCAAGATCCACTTCCACCTCGTGCTGAAGCTGCTGCCACTAGTCATGGCCGAGACGATGAAATGCCAGCAACGTCGTCTGCCAAGGCCGATGCCCAATGTCATAGTACAGAGCATGTCAAATCCAAAACACCAAATATCAGTAAAAAAAGGACTCCAAAACCTAAAATAAAATTGTCGGAGGAGAAGCGTAAACTTGCCAATATGCCATTTACCACACGGAGTGGCAAGGAACGGCTGAGGCCCTGGCCTATGTTCATGGCTAGTGGTTCAGCTTCACATGAGGATGGAAGCACTCAGCCTCTCGCTAGAAAAATGAAAAGACTCAAGCTGGCAAAAGCAGCACAGCAAAGAACTGTGCATTATTCGAAATCCCAAATCCACAAGGAGAGTCCAATTGTGTCGGTTGCCTTGCCTGACCTTCCCAACACTGGACGTGAAGAGCATGCGCCTTCCACCATTTGCACGCCCCCTGCAAGTGCTGGAAGGAGCACCCGCAGTCCAGTTCCTGATAGTCAGATTGAAGATGTCAGTGTTGAAGTACACCAGGATGAGGAGGATATGGGTGTTGCTGGCGCTGGGGAGGAAATTGACCAGGAGGATTCTGATGGTGAGGTGGTTTGTTTAAGTCAGGCACCCGGGGAGACACCTGTTGTCCGTGGGAGGAATATGGCCGTTGACATGCCAGGTGAAAATACCAAAAAAATCAGCTCTTCGGTGTGGAGGTATTTCACCAGAAATGCGGACAACAGGTGTCAAGCCGTGTGTTCCCTTTGTCAAGCTGTAATAAGTAGGGGTAAGGACGTTAACCACCTCGGAACATCCTCCCTTATACGTCACCTGCAGCGCATTCATAATAAGTCAGTGACAAGTTCAAAAACTTTGGGTGACAGCGGAAGCAGTCCACTGACCAGTAAATCCCTTCCTCTTGTAACCAAGCTCACGCAAACCACCCCACCAACTCCCTCAGTGTCAATTTCCTCCTTCCCCAGGAATGCCAATAGTCCTGCAGGCCATGTCACTGGCAATTCTGACGAGTCCTCTCCTGCCTGGGATTCCTCCGATGCATCCTTGCGTGTAACGCCTACTGCTGCTGGCGCTGCTGTTGTTGCCGCTGGGAGTCGATGGTCATCCCAGAGGGGAAGTCGTAAGCCCACTTGTACTACTTCCAGTAAGCAATTGACTGTTCAACAGTCCTTTGCCAGGAAGATGAAATATCACAGCAGTCATCCTACTGCAAAGCGGATAACTGAGTCCTTGACAACTATGTTGGTGTTAGACGTGCGTCCGGTATCCGCCGTTAGTTCACAGGGAACTAGACAATTTATTGAGGCAGTGTGCCCCCGTTACCAAATACCATCTAGGTTCCACTTCTCTAGGCAGGCGATACCGAGAATGTACACGGACGTCAGAAAAAGACTCACCAGTGTCCTAAAAAATGCAGTTGTACCCAATGTCCACTTAACCACGGACATGTGGACAAGTGGAGCAGGGCAGGGTCAGGACTATATGACTGTGACAGCCCACTGGGTAGATGTATGGACTCCCGCCGCAAGAACAGCAGCGGCGGCACCAGTAGCAGCATCTCGCAAACGCCAACTCTTTCCTAGGCAGGCTACGCTTTGTATCACCGCTTTCCAGAATACGCACACAGCTGAAAACCTCTTACGGCAACTGAGGAAGATCATCGCGGAATGGCTTACCCCAATTGGACTCTCCTGTGGATTTGTGGCATCGGACAACGCCAGCAATATTGTGTGTGCATTAAATATGGGCAAATTCCAGCACGTCCCATGTTTTGCACATACCTTGAATTTGGTGGTGCAGAATTTTTTAAAAAACGACAGGGGCGTGCAAGAGATGCTGTCGGTGGCCAGAAAA